>NC_141606.1:44181812-44481812 GCF_047967505.1 Dipteris shenzhenensis | reverse complement strand
CTAGCGAGGAGTTATATGGTTTAGAAAGGGTTGCTGGGTTAAGGAGGAGTTATAGGTTGAAAACTAGAGAGTTAGTCTCCTTCATGAGTTCAAGGGGTAAAGGGTTGAAAAGAACGTTCAAGGGAGGAAGGAGGAGAAGGAGGAGGAGGCGGAAGAGTGTGGAGGAGAAGGAGGAGGGAGGAGAAAGAGGGAGGAGGAGAAGGAAAAGCTAGGAGAACAGAGTACAAGGGTAGGGAGTGTAAGAGCAAGGGCATGCTAGAACATGGTAGTTATGGGAGCATGGACACAGTGGAGATGAATCACATGAATACATAAGTGAACTTAAACACTGAACCCCAAAGAGTGGAGCTTAATTCCATAGAGATAGATTTATACATGCTGGTCTCTATACAATTTGTAGGAGACTTCTTGGTGGGACCTCTTTTGTAGGAGAACTTGTGGGTAAGAGTCTCTCCACGTTTTGTAGGAGCCTAAAGGGTGGGACCTCTTTTGTATGGGTAAAAGTATCTACACTTTTTGGAGGGACCTCTTGGGTATCTACACTTTTTGTAAGGGCCTCAAAAGTGTAGGCTTTTAGTCGTTCTCTCTCTAGTTTAATCTCTCTCTCTTTATAGATCCTAATTTTGGAAGTTTAGCTAGCAATGTGAGTACCAATGCTACTAGACTAGTGCAAGATTCTATAATGCAATTGCAATGGTACCAGTTAGCAATGCCTAGTAGTGGATATATGCTAATCTAAGAGTGCTATGATATTTTGCTAGCGCTTGTCTATCTTAACATTGGAATATAGATATTAGCAATGTTAGAACTATAGTTGTAGTGTGTGACTAATAGCATCTAGAATTTTAGTTCTAATTGTTGGGATATGTAGCTATTAGTCTAACAGCTCTAATACTAGTACTAATTGCTATGTAATCACTCTTACGTCAAAGTGCTACTAACTAGTATTTCATAGGCATTTACCTCTTCTATATCTGCAGTATTAAACATATCAAGTAACAAGGCACATGAAACTCATACCTACATAGTTGGAGTCATCTCAGCCATTGTGATACTAGAAAGCCAAGCATGATCTTGGTGGCTCCTAGAACTACTCCAAAGTAGTTCTTATGCACACAGTGGCCTTGCGGATCACACATTTGTACAAAAGAGAACAAGTGGTACATGTGACTGTCAGGAAGCGGAAGCAAATCCACTATATCTTGGTTGAATGATAGACCACAACTTGAGCACTTGTGAGCTCTTAAGAGAAAGTCGTAGCGTATTGCCAAGGTAGTGGGGGCGGAGAAGAACAAAATATGGTTGTTTTTGCATGGCATGCAACATTTTCTTGCAAAAATCTAGGTGAAACTTTGCCTCTTGAGCTATCCCTCTTCATATTCACGATTGTGCTGCCACACCGAAACAACCACTTAGGAATTCAAAATATGCATTTTTCAACTACCCATTTCTTATTACCAATTACTACTGGAAGGAAATGAATGAACAATGCCTATCAAAGCATTAAAAATGATATCATGATTGATTATTATCTTGCAAGTTTCAAGTTTTCTATTAACCCCTCAGTGTTGGCGGTTGGGATTGATGACTACATAATTAGAAAGAGCAAAACTCAAATGCTCATTAAGCTCCATTTCATAATATATTTTTGTAAGCGCCAAGTGGTCCAACGTGTAAGATGCTAAATAGTTTATGTATTATTTTTTGGCATCTTTCCAGGGTGCCCTACACATTTTCTATCTGTGGAGCTAGCAACTAGAATGCTTGGCCAACTGCTAAGTATATTGTAAGTAGCTAATAATTGGCCAATTATCTAATGGCTTAGAATGTGCCACATGGCTTCGTAGGATTTTAGAGTTTCATAAAACTCTCTAGTGATGGCCAAGTATGGCCAAGTAAACTAGAGTGCTTGGCCAGCTGGGCTCTTGATGAATACTTCTCTCTTTTGCTATCTTGTTGAGGTTCATATGAGTCACGTTGTCAGAAATGATGCAGAAGATTGATGTCCAATTGCATGCAACCTTTTTTAGAGATGTTGTTCATGTCGACAGTAAAACGTAGTTTTTCTTTTTTTCGGAGAAAGACAAATTCCTATTCTTTGCATTGTAAGCAAATCTATTGTCATTCCACTTCGAGCGAACGACGAGGAGATGTATTTCAGAAATGTATAAATAATAAATCAAAACGAAATTGAGCCAGAAGCATGCAACTGTGACAGGAAAAATCCAAACCCAAAGCTGCATTGCATGTACGACAAAAGTTCCAGCACCATTTGCAACTTCATTGGATCCCTTTTTTCGAAGGCACAAATGTTTTTTTTTTGGGTCAAATTATGTTCCTACGCTTTAGGAAATAGTACTTCCGCGCTCTGCCCGGATGGCCCTCGAGCGTGTTGTAACCTAATGGACCTACTATGTTGTGGCTCCTTATGTAGTACTGCTCTAAAGTTCGTGCTTTGTCTACGAAGTCTGTTGTTTCCAAAACTTTGATTTCGAAATTTTCTTCGAAGGGCTTGTAACGTTGCAAGTCCTCTTTCATTTTCGCCGGTGGTTTTTTATTGTGGTGTTTGATCCTCCACGGCAGGTCCGTCGTGCTCCCTATGCACTTTCTGTTGTTGGGCTTGCACGTGATGCAGTAGACGACGAGGCTCGTGCGATTCCCTTGCGTGGGCGCTTCAGTGGAGGCTCCTCCTTCATCTCGAGGCTCGCGTCTTTCAATGTCGTACCTACGTAAACATTGACAATTACGTTAGTCATCGAGGTTTTCGGTCTTTTTTTTTCCGTTTGACGTCCATAATAGAATGCATTTATTTACTTGCCCTGGTTTTTCTCTGTTGCCGTGAAAGGATCGTTTCCAATACCGAAGCGCTCCTCGTATAAGTCTCTGTTGAAAATATACGTAAGCTTCTCCATTGTCGTCACCGGGTGCGTCGCGTCGTGTGTCCCTCCAAATTGTTCCATGAATTGTTCGAGTATAGCCGTTGCTTGATCGCGCGTCGTGTCCCTCAGCAACTCCAAGGATACGTTGTACCCGTAATGCAGCAGCTCGCATGCATACACTGTGATCCCTTTCGTCTTCGTGTCTAGTAGCTTCTGCCCCTCCAGACTTTCCATCATCCTATCGGTCTCATCGAACTCAATGTCAAGCTCGACAAGGATCTCTTTGAGGAGTCCTGCAGGAGAAGTGTAATCCAGGATGAGTTTGTTGTTCTTGCAACTCGTTAATTCTGTTTCTCAACTGTTGCGGTTTCTTTTAATTTTCGGAAGCATTACGCACCATTTGCGAATCTCAAGCCTCCCGGCTCTCTTTTAGCTGGCAAACGCCTATTGCAGTTGTCAATGAAGTCACGTAGTTCCGCATACGTGTTGAAGCCATTGATGTAAGCTCCCGGACGTTCTCCTGCATTGTTTGCTAGCCGGAATTGCTTTGTGGTTAGGAAGAACCTCCTCTTTGCTGGTGGAGGTTTTGTTGCCTTCGCGTTGCTTTTGTATAGCGCAAATAGCTGCTTGCAGGCACGACTTATTACACCGTCTTTTCAAATGAGCCGTCTTTTTAAATCTTCAAGAAAAAAAGATTCTTTCATGCTGGTGGAATTTACCTTGTCTGCGTCCATGTCTTATGCTGCAATGTCCCGAGCTTTATGATTCTCTGCACCTGTTCTCAACAACAGACAAGATATTAAAACCATTTTCCTTGCACGCATGTTTGACGCAACATATTCATGGCTTGCCTCTGCCTTTTTCAATCTATAGTAGTGAATACCTTTATGCGCGTGGTTGTGTTGTCGGCTGTGAGAACTCTCGTGGAATTGGTCTGAATATGTCTGGATGTGGGCAATGTAGTATGCGCAGCCTCGTTCTCTCAGTCACTCTGGACAACATCACGTATGCTAGGCCAGGGGCAAACACTCCTCGGAATATGAGCAGCACTTTGTTGGATATGGTTGCGCCTTGGGATTTGTGTCCCGTGATAGCGTATGCTAGGGTCAGTGGAAATGTGGACTTATGGAACCATTTTCCATTTATTGCCTTTCGTTGATGCTTCGAGCGTCGTAATGTGAGCATGGCCACCGTTGTGTCCACGACGATAGTGATACCGTTGATTTCCCCCCTGCTAGTTGCATTGATGCTCTTGATTTTGCACATTGCTCCATTTGCGGCACCTATTGCGAGGTCGATGTTTTCCGTTATCATTGCCTTCGCCCCCACGCAAATTTTTCCTATCTCGTTGAAGCTTTTGTCCTCCAACCATTCTTTGAGAGCTGGTTCGCTCACGGCGTTACTGTGTATTTGAACATGCACAATCGTCTCGGGAGTGTTGAATTTCTCCACAAGCTCATCGTTGAAGGTAGCGACATTGACTCTGTGTGTGCAAATGATGGTTGTTTCGGCATCGATGAAGTGGCATGCACCTTCCTTGTCGACAATGCACTGCCCCAAACAATCAGAAATCTCGTCAGTTGTGGGCGTCCTGAGTCTTATGGTATGCAAGAATGCCAGGAACGGCATGTCTCGTGCATGTCGCACCGAGAATTGCATGTGGTACATTTTCGCTGCAGGCCAGTGCGCGGAGGACGTGATGTGGCACGGCTCGCAGAGATCCTCGCGGTGTTTGTAGACTGGTGGTAATTGCGCCAGGTCACCAAAAATTATCAGCATTTTGTGTCTGAATGGCTCATGCAATGTGCCATTAGTGACATTGATGATTTGTCTTACCACGAGATCGAAAGTCATCCTTGTTAGCATGGACATCTCGTCAATGATGATCGCGTTGGCTTCCTTGATTGCGAGGTGTCGCTCATCCGTCTCATGGATGTTCAGTGGGTACTGAGACTGCTGCGCACCGGTATCTTGAATTGGTAGTGTACAGTGGTTGCAATCCCGCTCAGCCGCGTCGCAGCCGCCCCTGTTGATGCACAGAGTATTGCTGTTTTGTTTTGCGCTACCAGATGCGAAACATAGTACCGTATCAAGAAGCTTTTGCCGCTACCTGGTGTTCCATAGACAACGTGCAGCCCCGAGCTTGTTGAAGCCAGGCTTTCGAAGACTCTTTGTTGTTCTACTGTCAATGCGACATTGGCGACGGTGCGAAACTCAGCCATTTTTTGCAACATCCTCGCACATGTTGGCCCTTCGACAGTTTGATGGTCGATGTTAGGCGCTTCCATTGGGCAGTCTCGGATGATCACAACCTTTTGCAATATCATATTCATCAACTGGTCCATGTGGTCAGTCGCTAGCAAGTTCCTTTGCGTGTATTCGGTCACATACATCTCGAGGTCCTCGTTGCTCAATATGAGGCCGCGCATTTGGCATTCGACAAAGTAGGATCCAGCTGCGTTGGCAGGTGATATGAGCTCCGTTTCATTCCTGAAGCTGAGTTTTCGCAAGAGCACGTTGTAGAAGTACCCCTCTGGTTGATGTCCAGGGTGGTAGTTAGTGAATCTGACTACTCGCTCACATTTTGCGATCCTGTTGCCGAAGAGGTCAAGACCGACCGTTCCACGTTGCGTTTCCTTGGGCTTTCGTATCACATATTGCCTATGGTAATCGTAGAACGTGCTCTCCTCGATGACGCTCGGTCTCCCGCAATATATGTTGACCGGGTGCAGGGTGACGTTGTTGTTACGCGAGACGATGCGTTGTCTTAGAGATGGTGGCGAGGAGTCGACATAGTGAACGGTCTCGCTCCTTGTGATTATTGGTATCTGCATGCAGTTTAGCGTGCCTCTGTTGGAGAGGTTGGTTTTGATAGGAGGCTCGCAGCGATGAGTTTCAGCTTTACTTCATCGAGATGTTGCAACCCCAAACGTGAGGCGTCTTCTGAACGGATGTTCAGTTTGCCCATTGGTTCAGATTTCATCGCGTACTTGAGGAGGTAGTGAGAGATTGAAGAGTTTGTCACCCACTGTATGTTCATGTGCGCACCCCACAACAGTAACACGGAAGGGTGGTAAGGGACGACGTTTCGGTGCTCATGTCCCGGCCGGTAATACAACCAACGTTGCGTCAGAGGGTCGACGATGGGTTCATATTCTGGCTGTGTTGCGAAAGGGAAGTCGTGCTTGCAACTGTGGTGTGACGGTCCGACGTAGCACGCTTTCCTGCATACGTGCAATTGCTTCTTGAGAACTAGTTCTCGCAGCCTTGTGTTTCGAGGATCCAGGAGGGCCTCGTCCCTGGGGACGTAAGCTGCAATCTCATTTGCAATTCGCTGACGGTCATCATGGTGGACCCACAATATGACATGGGCGTGTAGGGAGCCCCTGTTTTGTATCTCATAACGAACGACATGGTGTTGTATTTGAATTGCGCATTATAATGCGTTGCGATGCTCTCGATCACATTAATTTCTTGCCACCGTGTATCGGTGACCTCGTCTGCAGTGAATGTCAGAAAGAAATCTGGGAGGCCCCAAGCATCGACCATCGTTATGAGGTCCTTCAGTTGCCGTCGATGCCACGATGGGGACCCCGGCATTGTTGATGGCATGCTGTAGCGAAGCACGTGTCTCATTGCGTCTTCATCGGTCGTGGCAGGGTTGGCTTTCCTATATTGGTCGATGTCTCGTTGCAAGCATGTAGAGTTGCTTGAATTGGCAATCATCACTGCCTGTTTTAACTGGAACATGATCAACAGGTACGGCTTGTAGAGCGTGTAGATAGAGAATAAGGTGCATATTCTCATTTTCACATAGTTGCTGAACTGTATGCAGCCATCATAGTAGCCCCGTCCGAAAGGGAACAGGAATGGGAACACTGCTGACTCCATGGTTATGTCAACGTACGCACTGCCAGCTGTTGCTACTCCGTCGACGTGGAATGAAGCGACCCTCTCTGAAAGCATTTCTGTACCCCGTAGCTGTATGGAGGCAAACTCATGCTTGTCCCTTGCATCAAAGGCGCGACGGTTCGTGGGGTCCACCATGTTTTGCAAAAGCAGGAGCTCAGGCTGAGATTCCACTATTGACATTAACTCGAAGGGAGCTGTCTCATCGTGTAGTTCCAAGATACCTGCAATGGTTTGAGGACTCAAGATGCACATACCCATCTTGATGTCCGCACGCTCTGCTAAAGAATTGTACTTGCGCAATATTGGATTGTTCTCGATGTTGTATGCGAGCACACCTGATAGCTCGTTCGTCACGATTTCTTGAGCCGAGCTTAGTGGGACGTTTCGCCAAGATATCAAAGGATTGTCTAGAAGTGACCTTCGATCGAGTGTGCCACGAGCAATCGCATTTGCAGTCGTGGTAACTGAAATGGATACATCTATGATGCTTAGCAGTTGCGTGTGGAGGTGGTTTGTTTTAAGCAACTGCCGAGAGTACTGTGGCATCAACCGCACAATGTATCTGCTCCGCTGGGCATCTCGTGTGCAGCTTTGGCATTTCCAGTAAGTCACTTGCATGCCCATATTCTCGTAGGCATCCAAAAGTATCATGTTTCCGAGTGCGGCGCTGTGGCTTGAGATCCCTATGCCTTGTGAAGAAACGATCCTTTGGTTTGCAGACAGTAGCGTGGTTATGCCACAGACACCGCAGATTTGAAGGCTAGAGAAAATAGCTGCGCAATTACTAACCCATTGCTTGTATCTATCTGCGATGGTCAACCACGATGACGTAGCTGGCCTCAAGGACATCTTTCTTGATGTTATATCAAGTTGAATAGCTCGACCTCTGGCTGCACTGAGCGTTGATGAATGGTCATGTTCGAAGGAGCTTCCGGTGGTCATTTCTACATCGTGACATGAATCGATGTCTTATGTTCGGGTTTAAACACCTACAGGAATTAATAATAAAAAACATCCGAAACTTTGCTATAATTTCACTCACGTGGTTTTGTCTAAACGCAACAGGAAAACCAAAATGGACTGAACATCTATTTTTACAAGGTGAAAGAATTGATAAAATAACTTGAATCAAGCAAATACATTTTGTTGTGCGTACCTTTAGGAGAAGACACTCGTTTGGAGGCTGCAAACATCTCGAAAACAGAAGTGTTGCAGACATGATTAGTATGTTGGTCGAACCAAGCAAATGTAATGTTCCCTTGCGAAAACAGAATGTGCGAAGAAGTGTGCGTGCTAAAGATGAGGAGTAAAAAAAAAAAAAACCATACGTAATGTATGGTGGAGAGCTTGCACATGTCTCTCCAAAAATTATATATCATAGGGGAACGTGCCATCCCCCCGTTTCGAATAGTCACCTCTAGTGTTGGAGGTGTAGCACATTAATGCGGACCAGAGCAACAGACGGTGCACAAACATTTGAGAATTGAAATGACCGTACATTCTACTTACGTGGAGTGTCCTTTGTGACGTCCACAGCTCGACGAGAAGTCGCCTATTTATTTGCTGGAATGTTGGAATTTGAAAAACAAATATGATTAGTCAATATGCATTCCTCGTGTTTTGCATGTTTGGATATGTTGATTAGCATATGTGCAATTTCCTAAAGATGATAAATTCTAGCACAACAGCTACACACAATCCAACGTCAGACATCGTCTGTGTGCTGATATCTATCTCTCGGAGGCTCAGTTCCTAGATCAACGTGGGCAGCCTTTCCGTCGTCAAGCATGTGTGCATTGCCTTCTAGTGTAGTGGTGAAAGAGAATTTTAAAGCCAGTTGAGCTATTAAAAGTGAATTTTGTACGATGATTTCCATTGAAACAAACAACTTAATGTCGACATGAGAGGCGACACGGGGTCTGTTAGGACCCGATCCTCAGCACAGAGCCATCGTTAAGTTCATAGGAGTCCTGTGTACTGAAGGAAGCAATGACATCTCTATAATCAGAATCTTCAGGACAGGGTCCTCCCACCGTATTAGCGGTAATCTATCGAAAGGCTAAGAGCCACCATTGTTTTAATAGAAGATTCATATGACGAGACATAAGCATATGCAAAGCTAAGCAGTTCTGTAGAGGGTCGAGTCTTCGTTGCACCTTTTGATCATCTCAGAGTTAATAGCAAGGCAGTGAACAATTGGGACAGAGATTATCCGACAATTTTTTTGGACCCTTACATGCTGTAATTGTTCCAGTCGGGGGAGCTACTCTCGTCTCTCCCCTCCCCTTTTTGTTATGCGTCGAAGCTCTTCTTTCCCATGAGCATAAAAGCACACAACAAAGTCTGCGAGACGAAGGAGTCGATTCAGCAGGAGGTTATGACGGGGAAGATTCAGTCGATAGAAAAGTTTTTGTAGAGTCCAATATTCGTTCTGAGTCTCTATATCCTAAGGAATGAGACGTTTCGATGGTATTGCCTTCAGTAGTACTCCTCGATGATCAATCTGCATCACATGTCTTCTACAGCGTGCCTTCCCCCCTTCCCATTAGCGCTCCCGTCTTCCCCCCTTCTTCCCGCTCGCCCTTCGTCTCCCTTCAACATCCGCGGCGTCCTACTACTACCCCCTTGACGGAAGTCCTCATAATCATGTCTTCCACTTCCGTGTGCATCATTATATAGCTTGCCTTCCAAATCTTCGATACAAACTGCAGAGTCACACTAAGCAATCAGGCCACCAATCTTCGATACAAACTTCAGAGTTACACTAAGCAATCAGTCCACCACTTGCTGAACATTAGCCTTCCTCCGAAACCATGGTCATTAGCACTACGTCGCCTGCCCACAGAACCACCTACGATGGAGAGTTCAACAGGCCAAGAATGAGCACAGGTCTGTTTCGATTTTTTTCTCAACCTCGCTGTTGGTTTTAAGCAGTATTTAAGCTCTCACACAGCATTTGCAAATATAGCTCTTGTTCATGTCGATCAGGAGAAGGCTAATGCCTACATTGCAGCGTGGGAAGAGAAGGAAAAAGCTGGCACTAACAACAACTGAGTTTGATCTCGCTCTCGACAAATGCAATAGAAGAGACGAAAGAATATTGCTTCATTGGAACAATGGGAGCCGCAAATTGAATGCGATTTCCAAGGCGTGGTATGCTTTCGTAGAGATTTGACAAGTAGACTATCGTTCCACCCCTTGTTTCTTTGGGACATCAGGTACGAAAAGGCTCTCGGCAAAGTCCATGCATGGGAAAGCGCAAAGCAGGCAGTGGCAGAAGCAAAGATGACGCAAAACCAGGTAAGATCTCGTGTGATTGGGGTCTTCAACGTGCTCTAAACGTAGCATGGAAAGCACAAAGCAGGCAGTGGCAGAAGCAAAGATGATGCAAAACCAGGTAAGATCTCGTGTGATTGGGGTCTTCAACGTGCTCTAAACGTAGGGGAATTGCGGGTAACAGTTCCAGGTTTGGTGCAGGAGGTGCTGGAAAGGAGGAGGGCGGCAATAGTGGAGAAGATGAGAAACGATTTGGCAGAAATTCATAGGGTGGCGCAGGAGAGGAAGGCACGAGCGGAGGCAGAGAGGGCGCAAGAGTTTGTGAGCATAGAGGAGGCAGCAAACAGATATCGATCGACGGGAGAAACACCGGCCAAGAAATTTCTATGCTTTAAGGCTGATGTCTGATGCAGAAACATTTCAAAAATTCATTAACGATTACTTCTACGAAGCCGGAGCTAATCTTGAGGCATACACGCCACTTGATAAGGAGCCGAAAGTTCGCGAGTGGGCTTTGAATGTGCACTCTTACGTTGTTTTTGTTGCAGCTCGCCAGAGAAGTCGCACCAAACGTGAAAGAAGAGCCAGAGCAGCACACTCTACTGCCTCTGCCAAAGCCCGTGATAATCTACGTTGTTTTTGGCTTAGGTTCGTCTGTTTCACCTATATTTAAAGGTTTTGCCTTGGCTTTTTACGCAGTTGGCTTTTTACTTAGCTTTTCAAAAGCTTTCAAAGCTTTTGGCTTTCAGAATTTAAAAATCTAAGGGTGTATATTGTGCCATGTGGAAGCACAGGATTTCAGAATTTGAAAAAACGTCCTAGTGCTGGCCAAGTAATGATGATGCAACCTCATTTGAATAGATCTCATTTGTAGACTCATCAAGCGTATATTATGTGGCATGAACTTGAGCTCACAGGTGTGCTCAAGTGATTCAAAAGTCTTACATCATCTAATTAGTCTTGGTCATGGTAGCACCAAGGAGACACACACAAGGGCTTGAAGCCTTCTTTCCTTCCATCCTTTGCTTCCATCTATCCATCTTTCCAACTATATGGCCATGTTGTTCCAACATATTCATTACCCCTTCATCATAAGGTGCCCATGTGATTGTGAACCACGACATGTCCTCTGCAATGGATGCTTCTTTGCACTATTCCAAGGAAAACCTTTTTGCAAAGACAATCCCAACGTCATGGATTGTTGGAGTATCCTAGTACACTTTATAGTGGAGTAGAACTAGTTCCCAAAAGAAACTAGAACAGAGACTTCACCTTCTAGTTGGATTTTGGAATCGCACAATCAAACACAAAAAGCCATTGCTATTCTGTTATATCATCTAGACTAGAAATCTTGCGAGTATTATTTCTAGTCAAGATAAGCCCATAATCATCATGGAACTCTTTTGTACAATGGTAGAACCTCATTTAAAAGGGAGGCTCCACTCGCATTTTCTTTTGTGAGTGGCTCTTTTCGTTGGACTTTGCTGTCGAGTTGAGAAGAAAACAGGGCACAAGAGAGTGGAGTTCAATTGAAATTAGGGTAAGTATAGGAAATCAAGAGAGTGGAGTGGAGCGGAAAAGAGGAGTGAACACAAGAGAGCATCTATTACACAAACAATATTGAATTTGAAGAAAGGGACACTTAAAGGGACCATAGGCAATTCTTAATTGAAAAAGGAGGGGAGGAGTTATGGCGTGGACCATGAATAGTGGTAGGTGAACGGTGCGAGGTGCTAAGTTCATCACGCTATTTAGCACTCATTAGGTGCCGCTAAGTTGAAGGCACTTTTTAGCACAAAAGTTGATCCATCTAATCATGCTTCTAGCCACATAGCTAGAATTAACATTTACCATAATTATTCAAACCTAACCATAGGTCTAGGTTCATTCAAGATAATTAATACAAGTGAATTTCATTCAACCTATCCATACCTAGGCTTGGTCAAAATTCTTTGATGCAAGGTCGTATCTCCAAGTCCATTCATACTTTAAGCCTTAAGCCCAAAGTAATCGTTTATTTGGGGCTCATATCTTTTCATTGAAGTCTAAATTGAACATATTTAACCACAATTTGAAATTTTGAAAGTATCTTTGTTCTCAAAATCGTAAAACTGCATTGGCCATCATTACTTTGCCTAATTGGTGTATCAATTTTGATCACTATATCAAAATTTTCGTCCCATATCTTGATCATTTTAGTAACTACATTGGAATCATGCCTTCAAGGCTTCACGTATGTGAACTTTAGAGTTTTGCATCATTTCTAGAATAGTGGAAAAATCTCATGATGACAAAGTATTCCTCTACAAGAAATAGATTGGGATAGAAGAGTAAGATTAGAACTTGAGATATTCAATTTCAATATCTAGGATATTATGAATACGATAATGGTAGATAAGAAGAAATGGATGTATGAAAGATTTTGAAAATGGATTGGATTCCAAAAAACATTTCCAAAATTATTATGCCTAAGAATCCACTATGGACACGAAAGACAAAAATACTAGTTTACATTGCACTTAATGTGTTGGCAAAGATTATGAGCAATTTGTGATAGCTATGGTCATTCGAATCCACTATGGACATGAAAGACAAAAATATTGGTTTACATTGTGTTGGCAAATATTATGAGCAATTTGTGATAGCTATGGTCATTAGGGATCTATACCCACTTCTGAAGGCATGCTAGGTACATTCATGAAAGATAAATGGAGAAGAGGCAAGCCATGAACATGCCTTGTCTACTAGACGAAGAAGTTTTGAAACAAGAAAAGGAAGAAATGTAGGTAGACGACAATGTCATAATATTCACATGTTCAAAAGTAAGTTACCATTAAAATCTTCAAAAAGAACAATAAGAAGTGGAATGCTAGGTCAATGGGAACTATGAGTCAAAAAAAGCAATGGGACATTGCCAATGTTTGCTGCAGAGCTAGTAAGCAACATAAACACCACAACAATACAAAAATGTGTGGGATCAATAGCATCAATAACACAAATAGGCCAAACAAGAAGCATCTTCATGTAGGCAAAAGAGTCCTCAAGTTGCTCTATGGCCTATGTTTGAAATATGATAGATTACCACATCTCAATTTTTGGGTCATACAATTGTTGGGTAGGGTAGATGATAGAATATGCACCAATGGTGGCTACTCTTTCAATCTTGGATCTCTATCCTTTTCATGGTAGATCATGACACGTGTTGTAGAATTGTCATCTACAGTATGGACTTAGAGAGGCGGCTGCTGATACTAACCGGTGTGAACCCATTACAAAAAGGCGAGGGATTAAGCCATGGGTTAAGGTGAAGAGAGCCATCAGCCGGTAGACCTTGGGAGCCTATCCACACAACCCGCCCAAGTCTACGTGACCAATCTGTTATTAACTGGGATAGAATATGTGTTTCCTTTACTTTAAGAGGGAATTTGATATCAGATCCTCCTACCACAAGATAGTCTGTTGTGTGAATCCTAAAATGCCTGTCTTTTTTATCCAATGTCAAGTGAGGATCTCCCATGGCTGATCCGAGGGAATTTTGTTAATCCATTTTTAGTAGAGTCTCTCTCACATCTCTTTGCATGGATGACGTCCCAAACCATCCTCTACTTTAACGAGATTCGAGTATACAAGACTTATCTTGCTCATTGATATCCATCGCAACCTTTTGTTTCTGGCGTTGATTTCCTGTAAATCTCGAGCCAGACAATACAATGTCGCCTTGTCGACGAGAGAGTCCCATCCTCCACTTCTTGTGCACTTTGGATAGGAATTTTGAACTAGAGACACCTCCATAAGTCACGTCACATCATTATCATTAGCATGCGAGGAGCCTCACCTATTTCACCATCAAGCTGAGAAGCTGCCCGTCTCCTCGCTCCTTGCTCATGAACAACTATCAAATTTGTATGAAAAAAAAAGCAAGTTTGATGTTAAACACAAATTGAGAAGAATTTATTAATGGTAAGATAGATCCTGTTCATCTTTCCAAAGATAAACTTAAATGTTCATTAAACTTCTTTTCGTAGATAACTTTCATTATTTGTCACAATAACTATGCATTCATTAGAAGAGGTAGAAATAATGGGTTAATTAAATTAAATTATGGTTTAATTAAATTGTACTTTACATGCATACTTATATTGCAAAGTTAGTGTGCTCATGCACATACTATGTTTATATTTTTTACTATTTTTCTTTTTTGTGTCATTGTGGACTTTGCGTACATATGTGGAATAGACCCTATAAACTCAATTATATACATGCATCACCTTATCTGTAATTCCATTTGGTGTACAATTAGATATGTTTTGGGTGTTATCTCTCTTCCTTATCATTTGCACTCACCTCTCGTATACTCTCTCTCTTGTTTTTCAACACTCACCTTTCTCATGTTATTTCTCTTGTTCTTCACACTCATAGCACAATAGTAATGATAGTAGGATGCTACAAGTTGGGCAATCGATCAAAAGCTTTTGGTTGCATATACTTGGTCCTTGTGCATTGCATCAACCAAAGTCTATCCTTGCAGCTTGTGTGCAATAACAAAAACTTGATAGCAATACAACTATCATAAATTCAAGCATTACCAAACTAGCAAAGCAAGAGAGTTTCTCTCAAGTGGATATGTTGCCCCTTTGTAGGTCTTCAAAGCACACTAGTGATTAAAAACTTTTGCTTGCTTACACTTGGTCCTTGTATGCTACTAGCTTGATGGAAGCATTAACCAAACTCTATGCTTGAGACTTGGTTTTGCTGACACTAGTCATCAAATAGCAATAGCGACTACATGACAAAACTTTGGGATCACTAATACATTATGTTAGTAAGGCAAGGGATTGCTCTCTAGTGGGTTATGTTTCTTGCTTTGTAGGTTTTGAAAGATTCTATCTCCATTGTAGGCTTGATACTTGCATCCTTGCCTTTGTCTTGCTTCATTCTCTTACTCAAGGATCCTCTTGTGTTCTCTCATCCTATAGATAGAGATGTTGGTAGTGGACTTCAGGTTTACACGACGTATACTACTTTGAGCAAATTATTGTATTTTTTATTAGTTGAGATAGTATCTTTGACTTAAGAGTTCCAAAATGCGTTTTTTTCTTGGATGCCCTTGTTTCATCAAGTTGACTTTCGGGTCCCCCCTTTTAACACTACCAGCATACCAAGTATTTGGTTCTAGGATTAAGAAAGAAATGCATAGATTAGAGTATTAGACGCATGTTGTGTAGATTGGAAAATATGAAGATAGTTTCAATTTTTACGAAGGCATGTCATTTCAAGATATTGTATTTTAGAGATTGTGGGTATCAAGTACTTTCTTGCTTCATAAGCAAAGCATTTAAGTGTGTTATTCTTTATTTCAAATGTGAAAGCTTGTCAACATTGAAGATATTAATCATGACTCTCTATATTAGTGCAAGTATATATGATCCATCATTTCTTTAAAACAAGTGGTAGGAGGTGATGCTTTGGTAGAAAGTGGGAAGTGTGGGGAGCAAGGTACGGAGCAAATAATCCCACCACATATATAGTACAGCTTATATGAATGCTATTAATGAAGATGCATGCACCATTCTCCTTTATAAAGTAGCATAGATTGTTTCCATCAATTAGATAGCATTTGTAATATGTATACAATTGTGTCCTTAGCCTTAGAAATCATTGTTTGGCTACCCACTCACATTGTGAACATTATGTGTTGAAGGGGAATGAACTTGAAAGCACCTTGGATACATATACACATTGACATGTGCACATGGTAGGCCTAGACACACAATTGTGTATGCACATGAATCCCACTCACACCTTCACATGGCATTGCATGCACTCATATAAGCATGGTTGCATGGAGAGAGAGAGAGATGCATGTGTGTGTGTGTGTGTGCGCGTGCACGCACGCACGCGCGCATGCACCATGCAACAAAAACATGTGCAAACAAATTAGAGCTTGTCTGTGTGTATGTGGGTGCGCGCACATGTGTGTTTGCGTGCGTGTGTGCGCACATGCGAGCACATATGCAGGAGTAGGAGAGCGTGTGCATGCTTTTTGGGTGGTCTTTCGAGGTGAGGGTATGGAGCAAAAAGGGTGGTTACAGAGATGAGAGCCACCAATGTTGGCCCTGGTGCATTGAATGCATCTGGGCGGTCGTGCGTGGGCAATCGATCGTGCCCGTCCATGACGAGTGGGCGAAGCCCATACGTGAAAACACCCAGGATGTGAATAACCGAAGAGGAGACAAGTGGTAAAATGCAAGGGACAACTGTGCATGAGGAGAGGATGGCACGTTGATGACACAAACGCAGTAAAATCGGACATGAATGCAATCCATGGTATAGTTCATTCTTGCTACATAAAACCCAAGATAGGAGCATAAACATTAGCTTAGAATTCATAAGCAAAATTTTAAGGAGTTCATGCCCATCTTTTATCTTAATTGAGGTTGCAAAAAGGGACAACCAAAAAGAAATAACGGCAAACCAAAATTGTAGAAGCCAAAATTGATAAAAGTAATTTGGCTCCTTGTTGATTGTGGAGCCTCCGTCTCTATTTATTGTCTCTAGAATCTAACTTCATTCAAATTATTCACCCTAAAAAATTTGATGATATCATCGTAAGTAGAAGGAAGCCTTGAGAGCAATATGGCCTTTATATCATCATCCTCCACTCAAACACTGAGATTTGTCATTTGTCGAAGAATTGAGTGCATATGATTTAGATGCTCTCCCATCGTCTGGTCATATCACACCATGAGATTGAACAGTTGCTTCTTGACTAGGATCTTGGAATTTCTAAGCCTCGAACCAAACAGTGTCTCTAGTGTCGCCCAATTTTTGCATGCTGTCTTGGTGAATTCAAGATAATGACTAAGATTTCTACCAAGTGCTCGCCCTAGAATACCAAGAGTATTTTCATTCCTCTCCTCCCATTGATCCACCAACTCGGGGGAGTCATGTGCCTTTTTCTTGGTCGGTTTCTTCTCTGGACTTGACGCAATTGACCAAAAAACCTTCTCCATTAGACGTACAGACAAAGCGTGAGCTGCTAGATACAAAAATTCATTCCATTTTAGGCAATTAACTTGACAATATGGTCATATTTGCTTTCATATCTTTGTTCTTAGCTCTGATACCACTGATAGCTCTATCAGTTAAATTATTCTTAGACTATTGCAAATTACAAGCTAGCTAAATTCATCATCACATGGAATATCGAATGAACACGAAAAAGAAAATCATGATTGACACTTTATTTCATCACCATGTCCTTAGCTCTACTGAGCTTGTTGGAGATCCATTACAACACACACACTCAGCTACA
Organism: Dipteris shenzhenensis; assembly: GCF_047967505.1. NCBI lineage: Eukaryota > Viridiplantae > Streptophyta > Polypodiopsida > Gleicheniales > Dipteridaceae > Dipteris > Dipteris shenzhenensis. Next base: position 44,464,430 of record NC_141606.1, on the reverse strand, counting down.
ACCATGCGTAGACTAAGGCAACATCACATAGAATATCGAATGAACACAAAGCAGAAAAGCACAACTACAACCATGCGTAGACTAAGGCACTAAGCCATGGAAGATAAAGATACTATTAACAAAAGATGCCACGCTTGTAAGGACCAGCTCTCGGGTCAAAACACGAGCAACAGCTTTAGAGATATCTATGCTAATAACAATCCATGATCACATCAAAGACCACGGCCTCTAAATGGGCTCTCCATGCGTTCCATGCAGCCCGCCATGCGTGCTCCACGTGGATTTGGATCTACCAACCCCCCCTTGCCTCAACCATGCACTCAGCCTAATGCCCGACCTTGAGTTTTCCTAGTTCACCAATAGATTGCCATCCTATATGTACATGATATGCTTTATCTATTGGAGAACAATTCCTTCATCTATTTACACTATTATTTAGGGACTCAGTTTATGCAAATAGATGTAGGATTTTTTCTCGAATAGTCAAAATATATTTATGTACTGTTACAAGGTTCAAGTTTTAGGACTCCAAGCCTATTTCAACTCCGGTGTCCATGCATGATGTAGGTAAAAAATTTTATGTTGCTCTATATAGTCAAGCTATTGGATGTTGAGAGTTCACGCTCAACATCATGTGATCATGTGTGCATAGCACCATCACGTGATCATATGTGCATAGCACTAACCTTATAGAGTGCTATAAAGGAAAGGGTTAGATCCCCTAACCCTAACCCTAAAAGGGTTTGTATATATTCTATTTTTTCAACTAATTCTAGTGTACAGTTAGTCATTTCTGGTGTGCTCTCTAGCTGTGCCCTCTCTCCTCATCTCCACTCTTCTCCTCTCCCCTCTTCATATTTTGTCATGGTATCAGAGCTCCCTTGTCTTCCGTTGAGACATTGAGATTCTTGAGAGTGTGAGAGAGATTGTGAGACTTGAGAGTTTTTTCTTGAGTGATCTTCTCTTCCGTTGAGAGAAACTTCCGTTCACTTGAGAGATTATTCCGTTCATTGTGAGATTTCATTCATCAGAGATTTCCGTTTGTTTGAAAGAACATCTGTTCTTTCCATTGTGATTTGAGAGTGAGAGAGGTGTTTTCTTCTTTAGAGAAGTTCTTTGTAAGGTTCATTTCGAGTGAATGAGAGAGAGGTAGATTAAATAGAGATCTCTGAGAGAGAGATAGGTGGGAGGATCCAAAAGAAGCTACTCCAAACGTGCACTCCCAGCTCTCGGGCTTCTTCAAAGGCTACTACAGGTGCATCTACTCCATCGACATCTAAGGCCCTCCAGTGATTAGGAGCTTCGATGTGGCTGGCTGACCACCAGCTCTGCAATGAGCCTCTACATACAAGCGCAACTAAGCTTCTCCAACGTGCCTCGCCATAGTTAAACGCAGCCAAGGTTGTTTTTTGGAGAAGGCCCAACTCTCGACCGGGTTGCTCTTGCTTTGCTGCTGCTAGCCAAGTTTGAGGTCGTAGCGGCCGAGCCAATCCTTCTACTCGAAGCTTCTAACGCTCCAGCCGTAGCACTACAGCCACGACCATTTGCAACTTTCAGATCCCAGCTTTAGCCAAGCCAAGCGCATGCAAGTTCTTGTGAGATCCTAATCGCCACCAACGACCTGAGGCTTCAAGCAGCGAAGACCTTCTGCCTAGCTTCCCCTTTGTTTCCGATTGATCGCACTCAACTGACTCTTGACATTGTTGTACTCTGCAAGTCGAACCTTCAAATCATCCTCTAGCTTGGTCACGTGATCCTGAATAGTGTCAACGGTCTCTCGAAGCGGGGTCATGAGAGGGTACTTCGCCTCGTCCCAACTAAACCTTGTGATGAAAGAATCTACAGGGACCCCTTCTACCGACAATGTTCCTGCTTCCGAACCTGAAGCCCGCTCCAAGTCCTCGATTTGGCGACGGATCTTGTGAGTCACCCCCTCCACAACCGAATTCGCCTTGATCAGATCATCGCTGAGGGACAACAGCGAGTAAAGCGTCCCCACTCTCAAGTCCGGGATATGTAACTTGTAGGTCGGGGTGTCGAAAGCTGCCTTGGAAACGCTCTGCTGTAGGGCTGACCACGTTGCTGATGCCGAATTTTGCACAGGCAAGGAGACCACGTAGATTCCGGTAGTGGTATAATCCGACACGTGGTAGATTTTGATCTCCACGAAGGAGACACGTGGAGGATAGCTTATCATCAGGTCAAGGCCACCACATCCAAAGGTTTGATCACAATTGTGCCACATGGCAACGTAATCTTATCTGCCATGTCATCATCTTATCCAGTGCCACATCATCTGCCACGTCAGCTGCCATGTCAGCTACCACGTCATCACTGCCACGTCAGCTACCACATCATCACTGCCACGTCAGCTGCCACATCATCACTGCCACATCATCACTGCTACATCATCACTGCCACATCATCTATGCCACGTCATTAGTGCCATGTCATCAGTGCCACATCACCCTGCTGACATCATCTGTGCCACCTCAGCACTGCCACCTCAGCACAAAGCTTCATTGGCACACCTCTTGCTAAGCACAGTGCCACATCATCACTACATGTGACTCACAGTGACACATCATCATTGAGCACCATTTGCACTCCTTTTGCCCCTCCACCTGGATCAAGTCATATCTCTTGATCCAGGAAGAATTTGAGGGTGCTCCAAAAAGGAAAGTCGCTCGATTTTTCGTGCTCTACGCGCTCGTTACATCGCGCGCACATTTCGGTGCAAGTTACACTCACATTTGAGCCTCGCCGACAAAACCACTTCCTTCACGCACATTTGCCTCTACATCGACGCATCTGACCCAGCACTTAAAAAGAACAAAGGAAAAGGAATTATTTGCTGCTCTTTCATCGATCGACGGTTGGTTTAGATCTAGATCAGAGTAGACTAGATCGCCATAGAGGGGACGCTTTGAATTCCCCAAGTTGCCAATCTAAGCCATGCCCGAAATTCCCGACTAGTACCTACTCGGAGTCAGTCCATACGCTCACATCCGATTTCACATCATTACATTACCTGAAATCTTACGTTCATCAGTTCAGTGAGCAGACTTCAGAGTTCAGAGGCATTGCAGATCGATTCAGTGGGCAGATAGCACTTGATTTCACACACACATGCCACCATTGTAAAGCCTATTTGGCTATCTCACGGCATCGTGCACATCATTTTTTAGCCTTGTAAAGCCTCTTGGCTATTCCCGGCATCATTGCCACAAGCCTTGTAACACAAGTCAGATCTTATTTACTGCAGTTCTATCTTCACCGACGGTACAGAGATTTCACTTGGCATCTTCAGTGTATTTGCAGTTGATTCATACAGAGTTTTCCAGGACACTTTTTGAGTACATTGTTTGCACCATGTCGACTAGCAACCTCAATCTGGAGGCATCTGCTAAGTTAGACAACTCCAATTATGGTACATGGAAATACCGAATGGAGACCATTCTTGTGCTTCAGGACAAATGGGAGTATGTCGATGGATCCATACCTAGACCATTGGCCGATCCAGCCACCAGTAGCTCTACTCCATCTATTGTCACAGCACCAGCAACGGGATCTACATCGGGATCTACATCTACACAAACAGTTTCCGCATCAGTAGCAGATCCTGCCATTGCCCGAGCTCAAGCAGAATGGGATAAGAAAGACAAGTATGCCTATCACCTGATTAAGCAGAATGTGCAAGATGTCATGCTAGGACAGCTCAACACAGTCAAGACATCAAAAGAAGCATGGGATATGTTCGCAGCTCTCTACGAGTCCAAGAACACATCCAGGATTCTCACCTTGAGAAACCAGATCAACCAGAGTTTCTGCAATAGCAATGAAACCGGTCATGCTTATGTACTCCGCATCAAAGACTACAACAATCAACTTGCAGCAGCAGGAGAGACTATGAATCCCGCAGAAATGGTTCAAGTAATCCTGAATGGACTAGGAGAAGGATATGAGAATCTGGTCCAGAGTATTGCCATCCAACGGCAAATTCCAACACTTGAAGAACTTCAGTCAGTTCTACTTGGTGAAGAACTCAGGACTCAGGCCATTCAAGCACGTAAAGGTCATTCTAATGATCAGGCATTCACAGCTTCAGACAGAAGCAAAGGCAAAGGCAGAAACAGAGGTGGATCATATCAGAAAAGTGGTCATCATCATCAACAACATCAAAGTCAGAATCAGCATCAGCATCAGCAGCATCCTCAGCAACATCAAAATCAAAGAGGAAATCATTCCAACCGAGGAAGATTCCAAGGATGAGGGAATGCATCCACCAATGTGTCAAACATTCAATGCAACTATTGTCACAAGTTTGGACACTATGAAAGAGATTGCCGCAAGATCCCAAAGAGGATTTCAGCTATCAAGTCGACCAAGTGGAACAGGATCCTTGGTACATCGACAGCGGTGCATCATCTCATATGACAAATCATCAGGAATGGTTCACAGAAATGAAGCCATTAGAAGGTCAAAAGAATGTCATCTATACAGCAGACAATACACCGAATCCGGTTCAAGGGACAGGTGTTATCCCTATGAACAATTTCACTGGTACAAAAGGATTAGTCAAAGATGTGCTCTATGTTCCGAAGCTCGGCAAGAACCTTTTGTCAGTAGGTTAAATGACGGAACACAACTACAAAGTCATCTTCGACGGTGATGAATGCACTATCAGAGACAAATCCAAAAGAGGTCAGCTAGTAGCAAAAGGTGTCAAGGAAGGACGCTTATACAGGATGCTAGCTACAGTACCGGATAAGCATGCCATGTCAGCTCAAATACAACAGATGCCACTATCTGCAAAATGGCACAAGAGATATGGTCATGTCAACTTCAAGTACTTGTTAGATCTCAGGAATCAAAATATGGCAATTGGGATTCCGAAGCTACAGTTTCTTGGAAAGGTTTGTGAAGCATGCTGCTTCGGCAAACACAAGCAAACCAACTTTGTCAGAAGTACCTCTCGTGCACGAGGTATTCTTGATTTAATTCATACAGATGTATGGGGTTATGCCCAGACCCGCAGCATCAATGGTTCACTTTATTACTTGACCTTCATCGACGACTACAGCAGATATTGTTGGGTCTACTTTCTGAAAGAGAAATCTGAAGTGTTTGCCAGATTTCAAGAATTCAAAGCCATGGTAGAAAACCAGACAGGCAGAAAGATCAAGGTCATGAGATCAGACAGAGGAGGTGAATACATGTCTTCAGCCTTCATGAACTTTTGCAAAACTCACGGCATTCGAAGACAAATCACATGTGCAGATACTCCTCAGCAAAATGCAATAGCTGAAAGGAAGAATGGGACTTTAGCAGACAGTGCTAGAGCAATGCTTAGTGAAAAGCATCTTCCGAATCAGTATTGGGCAGAAGCAATAGCTACAGCTAACTACTTGCTTAATCGGCTTCCTACCGAACCGATACAAGGTATGACTCCTTATGAAGCATTCACTGGACACAAGCCACGCATTGGGCATCTCCGCATATTTGGTTGCATAGCATATGCCCACATACATGATGATCATCGCAGGAAATTGGATGCGAAGTCACGCAAATGCATCATGGTTGGCTACAGTGAAGAAAGTAAAGCATACAAATTGTATGATCCCATCAACCGCAAAGTCATTATCTCCAGAGATGTAATCTTCGATGAGGAATTAGAATGGAAAACCTCACCTACACAGGAGATAGAAGCAACGACTTCACAGTCACCTACAGACCAGGTTGATGAAGAAGAGCAAGAATTGCCAGCAACACCCCAATCAGCGTCACAGCAGCTCAGACGTTCTACTAGGGAAAGCAGACCACCAGCCAGATTGACATATGCTCAGAAAGGCAAAGCAATTCAGGTGGAAACCACCAACTATGCTCTTATGACTACCATCATGGCTACAGAAGAGCCAGTGTACTTCGAAGACGCAGTAGATAAGCCAGAATGGCAAACTGCCATGAATGAAGAAATGGATGCTTTGTATAAAAATAACACTTGGGAATTATGCGACCTTCCACCAGGAAAGAAGGCCATAGCCAACAAATGGGTATACAAAGTGAAGTACAATCCAGATGGCAGTATTCAGAGATACAAAGCCAGATTAGTTGCAAAAGGATTTGCACAACAATATGGCCAAGATTATGATGAGACTTATGCTCCAGTAGCTAAGATGGATTCCATACGGTTCTTGATATCACTAGCGACACTCAGTAAATGGAATGTGTATCAGCTCGATGTCAAGAATGCATTTCTCAATGGTTATCTAGACGAGGATGTCTACATTCAACAACCAGCCGGTTATGTTGAACCAGGAAAAGAGAACAAGGTTTGCCATCTCAAGAAAAGTCTCTATGGCTTAAAGCAAGCACCCAGAAGTTGGTACAGCAGAATTGACAAGTATTTTGCTGATCTGGGATACATGAAGTCCAATGCAGATCATACTCTCTACTACAAAGTTCAAGGGGAAGATATTACTATTGCACTTTTGTACGTAGATGATCTGATTGTGACAGGAAGCAAGGATAGCTTCATCAGAAAATTAAAACAAGACTTATCTGCAGAGTTCGACATGAAAGATCTTGGACTTATGCACTATTGTCTTGGAATTGAGTTCTGGAGAGATTCAGATAGCACATTCATGAGTCAGCTCAAATATGTTGACAGTCTCCTGAAGAAGTTTCATATGGCAAATTGCAAGATTGCAGCCACTCCCATGGAACAGAGTTTGAAACTTACTAAAGATTCAGAAAAGCCTACAGTCAATGACAGATACTACAAGCAACTCATTGGATCTCTTATATATCTGACAATCACACGGCCAGATATTTGTTATGCAGTAAGCTCACTAGCACAGTTTATGGCAAATCCAAAACAGTCTCACTGGAATGCAGCCAAAAGAGTCTTGAGATACATCAGAGGTACAAGACAATTTGGGATAGAATACAGAGGAAGTCATCCACGGTTGCATGGATACTGTGATAGTGACTATGCTGGAGATCATGAGACCAGGAGATCGACACAGGGATATGCATTTTTCCTTGGTCAAGGTGCTATATCATGGTTGTCAAACAAACAGCCAACTGTTTCTTTGTCTTCGACTGAAGCAGAATATAGAGCACTCACTACAGGTGCATGTGAGGCTATATGGCTCAGAAGACTATTGTCAGAAATAGATTACTTTGATGAGTCAAAGCCAACAACAATATATTGTGATAATCAATCGGCTCAAGCATTGGCCAAAAATCCAGTATATCACTCCAGAACAAAGCACATTGATGTCAGAGAGCACTTCATCAGAGAAAGAGTGTTACTTGGTGACATCACACTGCAGCATTGTGATAGCAAAGAAAATGTTGCAGACATCTTTACCAAACCACTCGGTAAAGAGCTATTCGAGAAACACTGACTAGCTCTTGGTTTGATGCAGAGGAAGGACATTCCCATTAAAGGGGTGTGATGGAATGTAATGCTCAGCCCTTCTTCGATTCCCCAGAATCATCATCTTGAGGGAAGGCCTACTTCATGATGTTGATCTTGAGGGAAGGTGTTGAGAGTTCACGCTCAACATCATGTGATCATGTGTGCATAGCACCATCACGTGATCATATGTGCATAGCACTAACCTTATAGAGTGCTATAAAGGAAAGGGTTAGATCCCCTAACCCTAACCCTAAAAGGGTTTGTATATATTCCAATTTTTCAACTAATTCTAGTGTACAGTTAGTCATTTGTGGTGTGCTCTCTAGCTGTGCCCTCTCTCCTCATCTCCACTCTTCTCCTCTCCCCTCTTCATATTTTGTCATTGGATGCCTCATTTATCTTTATAATATGTGTCCAGATATTCAAGTTAGTGTTTCCTAGTTCAACAAGTATATGCATAGCCCAAAGCCATAGCATTATGGAAATTGTGGATGGGGATGATGATACCAAACATTACATCAATGCAAATTGTAGAAGTACATGCATTTCTTGAGCAAGAAACAGGGCAAGAAACAACCCACTGTGGCAACATCATCTTGTGAAGTTGAGTATAGGGTAGCCTTCACAACTATAGTTGAATGTGTATGGCTCTAGAGATTGATGACCACCCCTATGGTAGTTTTCAACCATATACTCCCATACTCATTGGTAGTATTAGAGTTCTATAGTATAGAATTCTATGTTTCATGCACATGTGAAACACATGAAGACCCATTATGAAAGAGGTTACATGCAGGGGAGTGATTTTGATTTATTGTCCTACACACCCAAATGTTGTAGATCTTTTCACCAAGGTTCTATTTAGACAAAATTTTGAAGCTTTTTGCAAAGCTTTGGGATTACTTTCATTTGGTGATGGTCACTCCTTGCACATCATAACATTGCCCACTGTGGGGGAGTCTTCGAAATATTGTAATATTTAAGGTATTGGACCAATATATTAATTAGTTAGGAGGGTTAAGGGAGATTTTTCCTTCTAAGATTTCTCCTAACTTACCAATTGAGTTAGTAGTTGAGTGGGATTCAACTTACCCTAGCCTCACCTTAGGGTTTTAGGATTTTATCATGTTGATAGCCCTGTTGTATCTCATTATTGCAACTTCAATTCATCTCGGCTCCGTCTCTCCATTTCCAAACCTCACATGTACCCACCCAATAACCTATGCACACAATAGTATCACATGGTGAGATGAAACAATGATTGAGTACCCTAATAGTAAGCATGAGGAGCAACAAGAGTGGGTGTGAGGCAAGAATGGGGAGAGAGAGAGAGAGAGAGAGAGAGAGAGAGAGAGAGAGAGAGGGTGGAGGAGAATGCCATGTGCTTGCCTCATCTCCAAGGTACATGAACCCCCTCCATGGCTCAATCAAGGCTCTGTGGGAGCTTTTGGGTGAGTTTATCTTCTTCTCTAGTCTATGGATGGTCTAGTCTCTCATTCTTTGCTCCTCTATTGTGGTGCAAATGTTGTCTCCCTACATTGTGGTCCCTTTTGGATGAATTTATTTTGTTCTTTAGCCTACTAGGTATGCCCCCTCTTTCTCTTCTCTTCTACTCTAGTCCAACTGTTCTCTCCCTCCATTTTTCAAACTTTGGGCTGCAACACCTCCTACAGCTAGTCTACTATGTCTTACTCTTCCTAATCTTTCTCTATCGCCTCTTGCTCTACCTATTCTTGCTCTTTTCTCTCTTACTATGCCCCCTATTTCTCTTTGCTTTGTTAATCTACCCTCTCCTATAGCCGCTCTTTCCTCCCCTATAGTTGCTCTATCCCCTCTTACTCTGCCCTCTCCTACAACAAGTCTTCTCCTTCCATAGGTGCATTGTCCCCTCTAGCTTTGCCCTCTCCTACAATTTCTCTTCCCTCTCCATAGGCTCTGCTACCCCCTCTACCTCTAGTTTGTAGCCACTACATCAGATCTCTTCTAGTATTGCACCTTCTCTCTCCCTTGAATATGCACCCTATCCACCCACCTTGTATTAGAGGTCCATTCTTGCTGTGGTAACCTCTTTTCCTTTGTCTCCTCCTTATTAAAAGATTTTCATTACCTTACAAGCATGGTGAGGAACAAAGTGACACAAGCATGCAATATTGTGAGCTCCAGTGTGTTCCTATACACAAAAAATGCACTAGATAATTGGATGCCTTGGACTTATAGTTTTGATGACTAGATAATCATGAAAGTTCTAGTAAGAGCAAGAGAGTTGGTGTTTGTATGAGTTAAAGAGCCACATATTGAAGAGGTGATGTTTGTATGAGTTAAAGAGCCACATCTTGAAGTTCAAGTTTGGAGAGGAAGGATGGCTTGCCAAGTTGCAACATGTATATAGGGAAAAGGACATGTTCCTTCTTTTGAGGATACCATCACATTGTAAGTCATTCTGTCTATGTACCTTCTTTAATTTTGAGTGTTAAGAGTCTATTTGAAACTTTATGTTGATTTTGGAATAAAATTTATTCATGGCAAAAACATTAGATTCAAACTTTGAAAAGTGGGCAACAAAGGAATCTTAGATAGGTAACTTCACTACCATTCATGAGGATTTAGATATTATTGACAATGGACCATGGATGTTTATCGAAGCTATACTTATATATTAATATAAAATCATGGCAAAAGTTTATTGAGATATTTTTTTAAGTTTCACAATATGGATAGAACATATTAGACTTTTTTATATTTTCTTTTAAATTTTGAAGTAAAATATGTAAATCCTGGCAAAACTTTAATTTTTTTCTCATAAAAGATTCAAATCCCGGCGAATATTTTAAATATTTATTTTTATTAGGCTAGATTTTGAATGTGTTGTTAATGCAATATAAGGTAATGCCACTTTGAATTGTAGAGTACTACATACATGTAGAGAGGTGAACCTTTTGTATGCAAACTTGTCCCTTTTCTTTTATTTGTATCCAAAGTAGTTGCAAAATTATGACACCTCAACTTGTGACTAATTTTAAGGATCTTCTACATTGAATTTGAAGATGTGGGACAAAATAGGGTTGTAGACCCTATTCGACTTGTCAAATATCATAGATCTACTTGTCCTATTCATTTTAGACTAAAAATCTCTGTAATCAAAGTTACAATACAAAAGTTAGAGCTATTTTACTATTCTCTTCGAATCAATAGTATGGAATCGGACATTGAAAGGAGGGACGAAGCCAAAGAAGATAAAAATTCCACCTACTATGCATCAGAAAGAAGAAGCAAGCCTAGTAGGGGTTGATGAACCAAATTGACAAGATTGTAGCTTGATGATTAAAATTCAATGGTCTTAGTGTGTTATCTTTAAAACTTGTCCTTTTGGATTACTAAGAGAGATTCCTGAGAGATTATTCCTATGCCCATGTAAGTATAAGTGGAGCTTTGCCACTACTCTACACACCCATTCTATGCTACTTGATTCTTTGTTGACACAAAGTTAATAGACTCCCCTAAAAAAGGCAGCAGAAGGCTATGAGGATAAAGAAGACATGGACCAACTTGGTATCTTTATGAAAATTTTTGAGTTAGTTGCAAGTAGTACAATTGTGGTGAACAAGTACTAAGATCATTGTAAGCGTGGATCATACTTGTGCATGATGAAGTATAGATTGTATTCTTGATGTATGTGCCCTAGATTTTGCTTGTTTAGGAAAATATTTGACTCTCTGGCTACTCTGCTTCAAGAGTGAATGCATCTCTACTTATTGTTTATATTTATGTTAACATAAATAGTGTATATCCAACTTGTATTTTCCTTTAGTGTCTGTATATAAGTCAACTTAAAAATTATATATGGCTATTTTTAAGAAACATAAAATTCCTAAGCTAGTAACCAAAGGTTTCTACTTGGGATTATTATATTTGGATAGAGCTAGAAACATTTTAGCTCTCTGAGCCCCTGGTTGGTAGGACTTTCTCTCTCTACATGTAGGAATTGCATGTAGGAACTACATGTAGAACTTGCATGTAGGAATCACATGTAGAATGCGCATATAGGAATCACATGTAGAACATTGCATATAAAATAATCCAAGCTAAAAATTGAAAAAAGGAAAGGTAGATAAGAGCATAAAATCAAATTATTCTAGGTGCAAGAGGAAGCTCGAAAGTATTGGAATGAGGGGTGGAGTAAAATGTTTGATTGGGCTTATTTCGATAGGGATGTAGGTTGAATATTTTGCCAATATAGCAAGAAAGATATAGTAAGAGTGACATTGGAAAGGTAGGATTATAGTGGGGGTGACACAAAGGGGCATGTGTGTGGCATGAAGAGGCATATGCCTTTCCATATATATGTACGCATGCAAGGAAACATGGTACCCAAGCATATTCATTCATTCTTCTTCTCCCTACTTTGTGTCTCTCTTAATTGCCGCTTTGAGAGTCTCCTGTGTATTCATCCCTTGTTGGGGTTGAGGCCCCAATAGATGGCGATCACGATTCATGAAATTCATGGTACACCAACTGTCTACGTGATTCTCAGCTTTCTTCTTCCAAGGTGGGCTATGTTTATCAATGAGGGAGCACTGCCTACTCTACGTTCTGGTGCGAAACAGCATGAGGGAGGGGTGATCTTTGCATGCAAGTGGTTGGCCAAAAATTGTGAAACATCCTCAAAAGGGAAAAGTAGGAGATAGCGTCGATGCTGCTAACGGACAAGAAGGTTTGTGTTGCTTCTTATTTGGCACTGCAAGAGGATTGTGGTGCATAGCTATCTGATTTGGTAGATCGTGACCACACACACATCCCAAGATGAGAAAAACATCACCAAAAACAGAAGCATTCGTTGCTAAGGGAGCGTTGATGACTCTCATGATGCTAAAGGTTGTGATAGTGATGTGCACTTCATGAGGGTGCAGTATGCAAACCAATGAGGACCAGAATACTATAGGGTTATCGCGGTTGATGGTCTGTGATGAGTAGCATCCTGTATCATCCAAGAGAGGAGTAGTTTAGAGGGTGATGTACATACATCCCAATTATAGATGCGGCTGCAAATGGAAAACCTAGTTGGTGCAAAGTTGTGGTTGCTCATTGCAGGTGTCAATTGGAGATGAAGGAGTTGACACTATAAGAATCTTTTCTCTACATAGATGGCTCTAAACGCCTCTACCACATCATGAGAAGATTCACAAGAAAGGATAGATCACGCCTGGGGATATCATTCTTCAGGAGGAAAACATTGATGGGAATTGTGAGTAGATTTGTTCAACGCTTGTACAAGAAGAAGTGCATGGCGAATGAGAAAATCTTGAAGACTAGCTCATGAAGGAGTTCTAGAGAGGGGGAAGTGCAAGTAACAGCCGAGCAGAGAAGCTATGAAGCAGCTTAAGCCAAATAGCCATGACAACCTCAGAGAGAGTGGGGAGGAATTTTTAATGCCTTATTCTATCTTGTACTTACATAATAATACACCTCAGTCTTTCTTCATAATAACCATGGGAAATGTAGAGTATTGAAGATGGAGGAAGATCAAGAATAGGGACATATCAACAAAGAGGTTTGGATGTAGCACCTAAATCTAGTCATCAGATTCACGGAAGGGCAATATGCACTTTTTTAGGTGATGCGGCAAAGAACATATGGTATATGACTTGGCAAGAGTGTAGGGAGTCATTAGCTCAAATCATTTGCGAAAGAGAATGAACTACATCGACATACATATTGCAAAATCTTCTTGTACTTCTCTCATTTATGCACTCATACTTCCGATACCTTGGCTATGCCAAAAATTATTGTAATCCGTTGCACATCCACATATGGCATCTAACTTCTATTGAGGCACATTGTGGATTCACAAAGTCCAGTGTGAGTAACATGTATAGTGGGGGTGACGCCAAGGTGTAATTGTGTGTAGCATGCATAGGCATATGTCTTTCCATATATATGTATGCATATGCAAGGCAGCATGATTATTCATTCTTCTTCTTCCCGCTTTGTGTCTCTTTTGATTGTAGCTTTGAGAGTCTCTTGTGTATTAATCCCGTGTTGGGACTGAGGCCCCAACAAGGATCTTGTAACATTCAAAGTAGTGCACTATCTGATCACGCCAAGTCCAAATCTCAAGGATTGGCATCATCTTTAGATGGAGTGTAAAAGGTTGCCATTACTAAGTCTTTGAGTAAGAATAAAGAAAATATAGTCCTTGCGAGCATTTATCTTTTCGCTATGGCATATCATGTTGCAAAGGAAGACCTTACTTTTCATAAATTTCCTTTGATCTTGTATTTTTTAAAATATTGTAGATTCCCTTCATTACCCATTTATATGTACGGTAATGACTAGTCATGTGCCATGTTCATGCATATATCAATGATTCTATGCTTCTCCACAAGCTCTTTAGTATTCTTATGGATGAATCGAGAGGCATTCCAGTGACTTGGTATCTCATTTGCATACGTGTCCTTTTTAGAGGACTTTGAATCTATTCTAATCTTTATTTACCATAGTATTAATATATTCTATTAATAATGGCCAAAAGAAAATTACAAAAGAGGTTGATGAGTAATCTCCATCCCATAAAGAAACTAAAAAGCTGGTGTAGGTGTGAGAAACAATCAATCCCTAGCCTATAAACAACAAAAAATACCCTTAAAACTTAGTATGAAAGAAGTTGAAGCATGCCCCAAACACCTATAAATGAATAACCTACCTATCCTTTTCCAATGTGTTGTGATGAGAGTTGTGGAAACCCTCCGATGTTGCAGTCTTGGCCAATTTAAAAAAGGGGCCCAGAAGACATTTTCCACCTTTTTCAAAGAGATTTGATGGCTAAGAGAAGCAAGGAGGAAACAAAGTATAGCACACAAAGTAGAGGCTTCTGCTACACATGCGAACCCAAAACAAAACATCTCAACAGACCAATGAAGCAAGTCGACCTTCTCAAATAGTGAGACGATGAACAAGAGAACCAAGAGCAATATCTGAGTATGAATATGAAGTAGGTCGACCAACATAAAAAGGCAGCAACCAAGAGGACCAAGGGCTTATCTGAATGGGAAAGAGAAACAAGTCGACCAATTGCCATAATCAATATCAGCAATAAGGACAAAGATGGAGGTGCAAGGAGGGGAAGGGGTGGCATTGATAGTCCCAAATATGTTCTTGATATGAGATGAGTGATTTGCTTTGTTTCAAATAGTGTTATCACTTGGATTATAAAAAATAGAGGGTTGGAAACTTTGTTGAAAAAACATAATCCATTTATGTCGAATATACACTACATTGCACAAAAAACAAGCCTTTGAGTTATATATGCTATTAAAGAACCAATGCATGAGTTCATAAGTTGCATTATTTTCAAGAAGTGCAATAAGAAAATATGTGTTGGAAAGTCTAGGAAAAGAGTTTGAATGTGGGGTATTGCATATGGGTTGTATTCACAAAGTTTGATCACTAAGTAGACACCCAGTGGCTCATAAGATTTGTAAATCATTGGAGCCATTGTTAGCATTTACAAAGGGTAATAATGCAACTGCGTTTGAAAAGATTTGTAAGTCTGAATTTATTTCTTATCTTCGTTTTATGGTAGATATCTTAGCCATACTTGCACCTTTTAGAAAAACTTTTCAACACAAGTATGTAGCTATCTCATTTGTTATGAGTGGTATTCAAGTAGAAACCAAACGAATTTTTTTAAAAATAATTTATGAGCATCAAGTCAATACAAATGTTTCAATTGATAATTGCATGGGTTTCCATATCATTCCTTACTTTGGAACCATAGATGGCTAACTGTATGCCCTTTGATGATTAATTCAAGGTGATCTGTATAGGAGCATTAAATTGGGTAAGAGCTTGATGAACGGAATTTAGAGAGTGCCATCGCATTTCAAAAACTTTTCATACCTTTGTTATTGACAACCTAAAACAAGGGTTGTATATGATGCTATTTTAAGGTTCTTTAAGTCTTTGGCACCTTCCGACTTTCCACCTAGATTGTGATTTAGAGACTATGGGAATTTGGAAATCTAGAAGCTAGCATCATATTATGGTGAAAAGAACAAAGCAACTAATGATGAGGTGTTTGAGGAATTGTTTGAGTGAAGCGAGAGTACCTTTTTTGCTGCTCATGAATGGAAGGCATGGACTTTATTAAATACATGGGCTGCTATTGGCAGAAATGCAATGAATCATACCAAGCATCCTATGTTATTGAGATTTACTGGAATTGCACTACCACAATGTTGTACCACATCATGTGAGAAAGGATTTAGGACTCAAAATCTATAAAATCAAAATTGAGAAATTACTTAACACAAAAAATATGGATGTTTTGATGCATATATCAATATCTCCAATGCAATACAAATGTGGGCTAATGGAGCAAAAACCAATTGATACATCTATGGAGACACTGCAGAATGGCTTTAACTATGTATTTTTTACTCTTTTGCTTTTGATTTTGATTCATCACGTCATTAACTGCTTACAACCAATAATCTATTTATCTTTCTGTAGGCCTCCTATAGGCTAAATGATAATGAAGATCTTCAAATGCCAACTCTTTAGGCTCATAGAATGGTAACTTAGAAAATTTCTTATTTTCTTATGAATAACATGAATGCAAATGCATCTACTCTCTCTCTCTCTCTCTCTCTCTCTCTCTCTCTCAACTCTGTGTATGAGTGTGTGCGTGCATGCATGAGTGTGTGAGCGCATGCATGCATATGTGTGTGTGCGCATGAGCGATCAACTTGCAACCTTTTGAACAAAGTATTAGTATGTTTCTTACTTTCACTATTAGGCTTGTCTAATTGATGGAATTTTTTAAGAATTTTAATGAAAGTAAATAAATCTCAAAGATAAAGATGACTAGTCTTTTTCTAAATACATTTGAAAAGGAAGGCATGAACATTTAAATATAGGAAGAAGAAGAATCATGCTAGCTTTGAAAGAGTTGAATTCCATTGAAATTTGCACAATGTTGAAATTAAGGTAAACTTTTTGTACTAGCCTTTGATTTCCCGTTTGGAAATGTCACGTGTTCTTTTAAACAAAGTCTATCAAGAGAACCTGAAAATTCAATGTGCAAGGTGGGTGCATTGAAGAGCCTCTTTCAAATGATAAGTGCATTTGAACAACCACCAAAACAAGGTGAATGATATATATCTATCATTCATTAGGCCTACTGCTGTGGGTGAGTGAAATGCTTAAGAGAGAGCATAAAATTGGAGGCATGAAAAGGAAAGAGTGTACAAAGAGTAGTAAATGCAAATGGTTCAAAAGTCAACAAGATGAATTTCATTCATGTGCTTGGAGAGAGAGAGAGAGAGAGAGAAAGAGAGAGAGAGAGAGAGGGGGGGTTGCCTAGAGAGAAGAAGAAGAAGAGAGAGAGAGAGAGAGAGAGAGAGAGAGAGAGAGAGAGAAGGGGGGGGGGGGGTGAGAGGGGAGCATGCCAAAGAGGACGAAGTCACTAAATACATGCATTAAAGCCTCTTACAAGGAGCATACTTGGACCAATCACCTTAAAATAAAAAGAAATATCTAAAAAATACTTATTTCACCTTGTACATGGGGCCAACCTTCCCTATATTGGACCAATCACCTTAAAATAAAAAGAAATATCTAAAAAATACCTATTTTACCTTTTAGAAGGGGCCAACCTTCCCTATATCCTTCCAAAGGAAGGCAAAAAAAAGAAAACGTCAATGGTACGTGCATTTCGATAACTATGTCCCAAAGGTGCTCACTGCTCTATACCTTCTTGTGTCGCCCTCAGCTCCTTATCCCACCATGGCTTCACACAACATCAAACTCCTCAGCAACTGGTGCAGCGTGTTCTGCCATCATGTGCTGATCGCCCTTAAAGAGAAGGGAATTCAGTTTGAGTACCTGGAGCAGAACATCGACTATAAGAGCCCGTTGCTGCTGGAGTCTAACCCAGTTTGTCCCCGTTTTGATCCACAACGGGAAGATCCTTTCCGAGTCGCTTATCATACTTCAATACCTCGATGAAGTGTGGCCTTCGAAGAAATTGCTTCCGGACGGTCTTTACGAACGAGCACAAGCGCGCTTCTGGGCAGACTTCGTCGATAAGAAGGTGAGCACCGGGAGGTCTGATCATCCTTATTTTAGCTATCTACGTCCGTGCCAGTACGCAATTTTGTTCTCAGTGTGCATCCTGATATTGAATCAAGTAAAGAGCATGCCTGAAGTATATTTACAGCTCGTTTCTAAACTCGAAGGTTAGATTCGCAGCAGAATTAATGAGGGTTCGTGTTCGGTGCATTAGATCTATGATGCAGGCGGCCGGATTCTGACATGCTACGGCGGGGATCCAGAGAAAGCCACGAGAGACTTGACGGATACCTTCATCACGTTAGACAAAGCCTTGCAAGACTTGAACGGTGGGAAGCCCTACTACGGAGGCGATTGCATAGGCTTCGTCGATGTCAGCCTTGCATCTTATGTAGAATGGCTCAAGGTATTCGAAGAAATGGGCAGCTTCAAGCTTCCAGATGAGACAGAATGCCCTCATCTCAGAGCACGGACGAAAACTGTGTCGAAATGTACGAGTGTGAAGGAAGCCCTTGAATTCGCCCCTTTCCACAAACTAATGGATCCAATTGGTCACTAATCACAAATGGCTCCACTATTTTTAAAAATTCTACAACTTTGCGCTCGAGCCTCGGATTTGCGTCAAACTTTTTGCATCGTTTGTAATTTTTAGTTTCAAATGTCTTGGAGTTCAGCATATGCATTGGATTGACAAAAGTTAGAAGATTTGAGCGCTTAGTTGAAAATTTTCATTTCTCATTTTATTAAATTATTAACCTAAGCTAAAGCCCTAATGTAAATTAATCTACATTTAATTAGAACCCCCTAAATTAATTAAAACTACCCCTCCCCCTCCCGTCCGTCTCATCATCCTTCCCTCCCCCTCCACCTCCCCCGTCGCCCCCAACCATCATCTCTACCTCGAGCACTCCCTCCCCTCTGCCTCATTGGATCCCACTTCTCACTCCCTTGTGTAGCTACGAAGGTCTTCAGAGCCTGTCTCCTTTGCTGCCACTTGATCTCCAAATATGATGCATTGAGATACACCCTCTACTCCTGCGTGCACTCGCATCCCTATAGCCACCCTCCCTCACCCTCGAAGGTGCCAGACATCACCCTCCTCACCCTTCTCGACATCCCTAACCATAGCCATGAGTTTGCTTCGTGCATAACCTACAACCCACACTCTCAATCGGGTATGTGGCCTTTCATCCCTGCTCAAACCTAGCACTACCGTGGCAACTATTACAAAGGCCAAATTCCAAATGAAGTCCAATATGACAATCGATTGGGAATATGCCCAATCACTCTACCACTCTTCCAATTTCTCTGCTGCTCTCGTGATTGTGGCTACATTCTTGGCTTTTCTATTGCTCCGTCTCCTTACTCGCAGCGACCTGCTATCTAAAACACCAACAATGAATATTTTTTGTTAAGGCTTAGCGCCTGGCGAGGCGAAGGGAGGAAAGGGGGGTGAAGGGGGGGGTTGAAAATTAGAAGGCAAAGGGAAAGGGCGTTGAGCGGAGCAAAGAGGGGAGAGAAAGAGTAAAGCGAATAGGGGAGATTATGCAACACGATAACTTGAAGAATGTTGCTGACACGCTTTTATGAAGCAGCATCGAAGGTGGCAGGAGGCATCTAGAAACATCTTTAATATTTTGCTTATAGCTTAGGTAATGAGCTCTTCCTTTTCACCCCTCTTAGTTTTTCCTAGGAAAATTAATGGATTTTTTGGTATCATAGCCCCCCTGTTGGAATGGTCATGCAGCTACAAAAAGGAACAGTTTGGAGCTTGAGCCTACTAGCTTGAGTAGAAGCATTCTTACTTCAAAGCTCAGTTTGACCTACGTAAATAAAATTTTGCAACTGTTTATAAGAACTTTATGTGGAGACCAGAAAACAAAAAATATGAAATCTAAAATGTAAAGAAATGACAATGTGTCTCCTATCTAGTTATGAAGAGTTGGTTATAGCTGAGGTTTTATTATTTATCATTGTTCGTGTGAGATGATCACTCGCATATTGTATAAAAATTCTCAAATATTGTTGATCTTGACAGAGCGAAAGATGAGTGCCACATAGATAATCACAAAGTACTATCCCAAAAAGAAGGAAGCACTTTGAGATACATAACAAAAAAGGTTGCATCACTTGTTTGATATAGATTGCCATTTTGGCACGTTGCTTGTTATAAGCATTTTTGGGGTTATGTCATATGATGTGGCTTTTGTAAGCATAATGCTAATGCAATGTTGTTTATGCCCCCCCCTTGAAAGAAATCATGTGTTGTGGTTGAATAAAGTGTAGTAGTATGAAAGGTTTCATGGATGATTTTTTCAAGTTAGTTTTGTTATGAATCTAAAATTTTATATAGGCATCGAAAGTATGTATGCCCTAATAAAAATAAATGTTGGAAACATTCGCTAGGATTTGAAACTTTTATGTAAAAAAAAGTAAAGTTTCACCAACAGGATTTACATTTTTTTCTTCAAAGTTTAAAAGAAAATATATTAAAAGGTACTAAATTTGACTGATATTGTGAAACAAAAAAAAACGAGCTTGAAAAGTTTCGCCAAGATTTTATATTAATATATGAGCATAGCTTCGATAAAAACATCCCTGAAAGGTTTATTGTTGTAAACAGGATTTGTTTTGTGGACTTCACTCATCCTTTTTCAAATAAACTCCTCAAAAGTGTCATCTCTTTTCAAAAAATAACAACGATTGTGAATAGTGCCTATTGTTGTTTCCTTTGATGATTCATGGTTTCTTGTGAAAAAGTTTTTTTGATGTGTTCAATATAGCTGGCTTTTTTTGGCATGTTACTTGCAATAAGTACTTATCAGAGTTATGTCAATGTTTTTACATTTGTAGGTAATGTAATGTTACTAGAATAAAAGTGTGTTGGTATGAAAGGTCTATTTATACAACTAGGGTTTGTTTTGTAATCTTGACTCATCCTTTTTGAAATGAACTTCTCAAATCGTCATTGCTTTTTTTTAAAATAGCAATGATTATGAAGCAATAGACAATGCCTCTTGTTGTTTCCTTCGATGATTCACGACATAAAAAACAGGATTATGTTTACGTTTTCACGTTCGTGTTAATGGGTTATTAGTGTTCGTTAACTGTGCTTCAAAGTAGCATGAAAACAATGTAATCACATTGTTTACTAGAAAAAATCATCGAGAAATTAGATAAAACTATTGCTAGTAGTATTCATATAACTGACGGTAATATGTACATTACTGGCAGTAATATGTACATTACCAACGATAATATGAATACTACCGGTGGTTTATATTACCATTGGTTTTTTTCATATTACTGCCAGTAGTATCCTAAGTACCGACGGTATTGTTGGTTGTAGATTCATAGTTTCCCGCGTAGCTCAGTGCTATACATTAGTGGAAAGGGCAATAAGGGCTCTTCATTTGATCTGATTATGGTTGATATCCAAATAAACCCTTTGGTAAGTTGGGAAAGAATGTGAACCATGATTTGGACTTGAATAGAGTAGGGGAGGGTGAGTTAGCATTCATTATACTTGTGGGTGTAGTTGGCTACTCCGATTCCTTGCGTTTTGGGAAAATTGCAGACCACGAACACGAGGGCTAGTGGATGTGAGTGTTTGTTGTGTGTTCTTGAGGGTGGTCTATACTTCGAGTCCTTGCATTTTGGAGAACTTATGGACCATGATCATGAGTGCCAATGAATGCGATTGTTAGTGAGGAGTCTTAAGCCAAGGCATGTAGAGAAGGAGAAAACTAGATGTCAATCATTTGAGAAAAAAAAAGGAACACATTATTCAAAATTTTTGGGCTTGTGTAAAGTCCAATTTGAGAAATGGACTAAAAAATAGTCCAAAAATTTTGAATATACTAGTAATATTGTTCTTTGAACTAGATTTGACAACTCAAAACAAAAGATTTGGTGATTAAGTACATACTTCCTATGATGCATATCTTACTAACGATGGATAGTATACTCTTCTAGTGCTTAATATGATCATGAAAATCTTGCTATTAAAGTATTTGCAAGTACATTGAGCTACTATTACCTAAGAACATCAATACATCACCAGTTCTCTTTGAAAGGTGGTGTACATATATTGGTCTTCATTCAAAAACTTTTCAATGTTTACATTGAGCTACTATTACCTAAGAACATCAATACATCACCAATTCTCTTTGAAAGGTGGTGTACATATTGACCTACGTTTACGTACTAAGAACATTAATGCATAACCAAATCTCTTACAAAGGTGATTTATATAAACATCTTCATAATTTCTTATGAATTGAGCTACTATCACCTAAGAACATCAATAGATGACCAATTCTCTTAGAAAGGTGGTGTAAATAAAATGTATAAGTGGTGTGCACACACCTTTATGACCATTTCTTTTAGAAAGGTGGTGTAGATAAACCCCTTAGAAAGGTAGTGTACATAAATCCTTTTATGTGTAAGTGGTGTACATATACACCTCACTTGGTATTAAAAAACACCCTTAACTATAAAAGTACATTGACATAAAGTTTAAAATACACCATTAAGTATAAAATGGACCTCATAAACAATCTTTATACACAATAATGAGAGTAAAGAAATAAAAAAACTAGTTAACTTTTTATTAGATATTTGCTTTACATAGAAGTTCAAAACTTGTGATTACAAAGCCATCAGCCATCATGTTCCTTAGCACCAAAATGTCCTCAATGCTAGGCCCTTGACTACCAGGGTCCTGACTAATAGGCTGCTCTAAGGCAGTACCAATGTCCTCAATGCGCCCTTGACTACCAGGGTCTTGACTAATAGGCTGCTCTAAGACTGGAGTCTCAGTAGCAAGGTCCTGGCTAGTATTGTCCTACCTAGTAGTTTGTCTTCAGTTCCAAGCACTTGACTAGTAGGCTGCTCTAAAGTCTCATGACCAAGTTCTTGGTGAGTAGGGTCTTGGCTACTAGGTTCTTGACTAGTAGGTTGCTCTAGAGTCTGTAAGGTCATGGTTGAAGAACCATCTATGCCTCCTGGTAACTCCTCCTGGTCATGCTTTGCCTCGTCCATACCTTCTTTAGGTAAGGCTTCCTTACTTGATCCACTTGCATGTCCTTCACCCAAGATCAAGGGTGCCTTCCTCACTTTTAATTTCAAGGGAAGTGCTTCCACCTCTTTAGCCTTACCTTTTCCTATGACGTGTTGTATTACTACTTCTTGCTATCGCAGGCCTTCCCGTATGATGAGTGGAACCTCCTTAACTCTAGTTGACAATTAATCACCCTTATTCTTTGTGCGGATTTCTTCTCGGCATAAGTCATTGGATGCAGAGCTTTCATCCTCATCATCACCTGAGCTAGAATCATCACCCTCAGACTCACTATCCTCTTCTTTGACATTTTTCTCACTACCCTCTTCTTCGACATTTTCCTCTTCAAAGAAGGTAATGCAACTATAATATGTGTCAAATAACTCAATTTGATGGGGGTATCAATGACATTTACATTTCTACCTTAGCGTAGCAATTTCTCAGCAACAAAACCCATTTGACACAATGCTACTTTCCACCCATCATTCAGTAAATTCTTTGTCATCTCTAGTATCACATTAGGATCCATCGGCTTTCTATAATCCACCGTTGCTGCTTCAAGCTTAATCTTATTGTCCTCAAAGTAATGAAGCTTGAGAGTCCTTAAAGGAATTTTGATTAGATTGCCACCACCCCTGGATAAGAAGCACATCAAGAAAGGCTACAAGACTTGAATGGCAGTGCCTTCCAAGATAGTCATATGATTGCATAGGACTATACCATGGCATACTTTTGAAACTCAATAGCCAAATACGGATGTCAAACTCGCATACAAGGCATCCCTTTGTGATTCTATCATGAACAGGACTAATGTTGATCTTTTCTTATCTGCCATAGGACCTTCTATGATAAACCGCAAAAGTTCAACTATCCATGACACTGCAAGGTCTTGCAATTCATCAATGAAAAATACACATGGCTTCTCCCAAGCATGACCGCTCATTGTTATGAAATGCTCTGTATCAATGCCATTGATGTGTGCAAAATTTATATCATTCTCTGATAGCAAGATATCATAGGAGAACCTGAATGGAGAACCATCATCTAAAGCACCAATTGCTCTACGTTGGGCAATGGACTGCAAGGCCTTTTTCCTGATGTCCATATATTCTGTCTCAACAACCTTTGGCATTTTAGCTCTTAGATACTTTGTTCGTGTGGCATCTGCATCCATTGAAGCCAACCACTTTCTAGCCCATGTCTTATCAAGGAGTTGACCTAGGCTAAGTGCTTTCTTCTTATCCACATCAATTGACTTGCCAGCTAACTCATCATTAGATTTCAATAAAAACAATAGTTTCGAGAGAGCAGCCTCACTTTGAATCATTCGGGTGACCACTTCATTCAAGTTGCTATGCTTGCTCGTCTTTCCAAAGAAGCAGTCACTGCTTAGGATCTTCTTGCATACTTCTTCTGTTATTGCATCTGGAATAAACCTTAATGCTCTCCGCCAAACAAAAGACATTGGTTTCATTATTTCTTTCCTCTGAGTTGTGGTGTGCTCTGGTGCCTCAAAGAATATCTTTCCTGTTTCATATGCTTGGCAAACATCCACCATGCTCTAAAACACAAAGTCCTTGCAGAAGACAATGCAAGTAACATCCATGTATCTTGCAATGGCAGTGCTCAAATCCTTTGCCTCAACCTTATTACTTGGTACGCCTTGCGTATTGCTTACAACACCTTTCAAGCATCTATAGAACCGAGTCCTCTTTGCCATGTACTCAGATGTAGGTCTCCTGCCCCTCATTGTGTGTGGCTTTCCACAGCCCACCCATAACTCCCTTGCCTTTATCAGGATCTCAGAAAGAGAAGAGCTTTTTTTCAACCTAAGTGGAGCAGAATTCAGGCTTTCTGATTCTAGAATGTACTTCGAGTCATGGTTAAATATGCATACATGACAAATGACTCGTTGAAACTCTTCCATCCACTCAATTTGTGGCATGTTTCCTTTTCTTCGCTCATCAAGGGCAATCTTGCAAGCTTCACAAAAGTGTTGCCCATCAATGGGCTCAAACCTGCATCTTTCCAAGAATCTATTCTTTGCCAGCATGTATCCCTTCTCAATGTCAGTCCCATACCGACTGTCCCATACCGGCTTTAGTACAAAGCCTCTCCATGAACAAAGTTACTCCTTCTAAAGTTCTCAAAAGCATCAAGAAAGTCCACGTGCTTTGAAATGTAACATCGGGCAATGTAGGATAGGATCATCTTCTTGAAGTCTCTTAAACGCCATAGGACGAAGAGTGATATTAGTGGCAACTAGAGTTCTTGTTTTCCTTGTATCTTCATACAATTTGCGTGCAAATATCTTATCTAGCTTTCTTTGATTTGTGAACAACGAAGCTGCATCAATAAGCATTGTGGCTAGGCTGAATTGCGAAAATCCCCAAATGTACCCCTCATCCTCTAGAGGATGTAAGTCTGCCACACTTATAGAAAAGTCTACGAGACTTGTATTTTCTTGTGGATCCTCCTGATCATCACTATCCAATTTTTTGCCTGGTTTTAAATAACCTACACTTGAACGATCTACACGTGGAGTAGGAGTTATTTTGGCTCTCTTTCTGGGAATAGTTGTGGAACTTGAATCTGCTCCACGATCACTCCTTGTTCCTGTAGTTGTAGCAATTGATGGTGTAGGTATAGTTGGAGATACTGTAGTTACTGCCGTAGATATTGTAGTTACTCTTGTCAGAGATACCATAGTTATCGCCATAGATATTGGTGGTACAACTTGAGGGCTACATGTTATAGATGGCATACTTACTACTGCTGAAGGTACAACACCACCACTTGGAAATGCATCCCACATTTTATTCAATGCTTCCAAGGCACTAAGTAATTCTTGGGATCCCGAAAGGGCCCCCACTTCCTTAAGGGAGGGTCAATCCCCTTCCCTAAGCCCTTAAAGCGGGGGCCTGTTGCACATGTAATAGGCCCCCCCTTTGGGGACTTAGGGGAGGGGATTAACCCCTCTGAAGCTGTTGCGTGCACAATAGGCTAGCTCGCAGGCCCCAACCTGTTGTGCATGCAATAGCTTTAGGGGGGTTAATCCCCCCTTCCTCTCCTTCACCTATCTCCTCTCCTCCGCCTCCCTACCTCCTCTCCTCCACCTCCTGCCTCCTCGCCTCCCACCTCCTGCCTCTCCTCCGCTTCCTGCCTCCCTCCTCTCCTCTGCCTCCTCCACCTCCCCACCTCCCACCTCCCCCTCTACCTCTCCTCTGACAACTTGCTCCCCGCCTCCCCGCTCCCCGCCTCCTCGCCTCCCTGCTCCCCCCAAAAAAAAAAGACGTACCGAAGGGGAAGGGGAGGGAGGGAGAGGATTCATCGTTGGAGGGGGAAAGCGGGAGAAGGGGAAGTGGGAGGAGAGGGGAAGGGAGGGGGGGGAGGAAGGGAGGAGAGGGGAAGGGAGGGGAGGGGGGAAGCAGGAGGAGGGAGGGGGGAGGGGAGGGAGGAAGGGGGGAAAGGGGAAGGGAGAAAGCGAGAGGAGAGGGGAAGGGAGGGGAGGGAGGAAGCGGGAGGAGAGGGGAAGGGAGGGGAGGGAGGAAGGGAGGAGAGGGGAAAGGAGGGGAGGGGGGAAGCAGGAGGAGGGAGGGGGGAGGGGAGGGAGGAAGGGAGGAGAGGGAAAAGGAGGGGAGGGGGGAAGTGGGAGGAGAGGGGAAGTGAGGGGAGAGAGGAAGCAGGAGGAGAGGGGATGGGAAGCGGGAGGAGAGGGGAAGGGAGGGGAGGGAGGAGAGGGGAAGGGAGGGAGGGAGGGGGTACCTGGGTGGGGAGGTGGTGGAGGAGCTCGAGGAAAGTTATGAGAGAGAATGAGAAGTAGAGCTTTATAGGAAATGGGTAGCTTTTAGGTCAAGTCAACTTTTTTTTGTTCTTTTAGGTTCACTATAAGTAGAATGTTCTTCATTCTCTCTTTCATTCAAAGTTTATTCTTTCACACTCCATGCTTCTCTTCTCTCATCAACCTGTTGCAAGATTCTCAAAATTTTCAAAATGTTGCAAGAGGTGAGTTTATTTCCAACATATTGCGTACGCAAAAACTTCTAAGAATTAAGTTTTTGTAAATTTGATTTTTTTTTCAAATTTGATTCTTTTCTTAAAAACCTATTGCATACGCAACAACTTCAAAAACCCATCTTTTGCATTAAATCGTTTTTCCCACAAATTTCCCTCTTTATCTCAAACTCTCACAACCCATTGTCACAAATTTCTCTCAAACTTAAACTCTCCTCGCCTATTGGGCACGTAACAATTTTTTTTAAAAAATAAATTAGAAAACAATCTATTACAAATTTCTCTCTCAATCTCAAAACCACTCAAACCTTCCTACCTATTGCATACCCAACAATTTCAAAAAAAAAAAAACCACAAAAACTACCTATTACATACATAACAATTTCTCTCTCCAAAAACTCTTCTCACGACACTTTATTAATATGAGAAATCCATTTATAATATTTTTACTCTATAATATAATAAAAT
Source organism: Dipteris shenzhenensis (assembly GCF_047967505.1). Classification (NCBI taxonomy): domain Eukaryota; kingdom Viridiplantae; phylum Streptophyta; class Polypodiopsida; order Gleicheniales; family Dipteridaceae; genus Dipteris; species Dipteris shenzhenensis. The sequence goes on along the minus strand of NC_141606.1, from coordinate 44,437,392 downwards.
TTTATTAACTAATGTTAAAATATAATTTTGTTAAAAATATATATTAATTATTAATATATAAATTATATAAGATAAATAAATTAATTAAAAAAATATAACAATGAAAATATTTTTGAAAGGGAGGTCTTCTGGCATATGTGCTTTATATAATACTTATTTTTCAAACAATGAAGAATTAATAAATGTATTTGTAAGGTAGTTCTCAATATGAAAAATCTCTACAATATTCTTTCTACTATTAACTAGATATTAAATTTTAGTTTTAATAAAAATATACATTATTAACTTAAAAACTAATATAAATATAATGTAATTATTGTATAAATTTAAATAAATATATAAATTATTAATATTATACATTAATAACATTTAAAATTATATATATTATACACTAATAACTTTTAAATTTTAAAAAGGTAATCAATCAAAGAATTGAATTAATTTAAAAAATAAGAAAATATTAAATTTTACACACGTGCTTTTAGCATGTATGCTTTTCTTCCATGTGTATAAAACTTGTTGGTCGAAAAATGAAGAATTAGAGAATGTATTTGTAAGGTAGGTATTTAAAGCCATAGAATCTGAAAGAGCTTTAGCATACTTGCTTATCTTTGTTACAGTATGTAATACTTTGCAAAAGCCTTACACTTTGTTTAAGGCTTTGTACAAAACTACAGTATCATTGAATTCATATCATTTTTCTACTTTAGCAACCACTAGATATCCATGGTATGAATCCATGATATGGAATACATATTTCTTCTGAATATTTCTTATCACATACTTCTTCATTTCTTCTGATACTACCATGTAGCATGAATATAAGAAAATATGAATCGGTATGCTTTTAGCCTATGTGCTTGTCCCTAATCAGTAGAATACTTTGACTAGGTAGACTTATAATTACTTAAAGTAAAGCCTTTGCAAAAGATTATACCTAGTATTAGATATAAACAAAACACTTTGGAAAGCATATAATTTATAGTCTATATATATCTAAACTAAATACTTTGGAATGCATATTTTATATAGTCTATATACCTTAAATCTTATACCCTAAATCTTACATCCTAAAGTTTCCTAAATCTTAGGTTATACAATGTAAGCTCTTAAACTTATATAATAGTTCTAACCCCTAAACCCTGAACCTTAAACCCTAACCCCTATAGCCTAAATTCTAAAACCTAATTTCCAGATCCTAAACCCTAGATTCTAGACTCTAAGCTCATGACCTTATATACTAAACCCTAAACCCCAAATCCTAAACCCTTAAACCTAAACCCTAAATCCTAAACCCTAAAATAATAATCATAAACCCTAAACCCTAAATGCTAAATCCTAAATTCTTAATCCTAAATCCTAAACCCTAGATCCTAAACCCTAAATCCTAAACCCTTAGCCCTAAATCCTAAACCCTAAAACCATAATCATAAACCCAAAACCTTGAATACTAAATCTTAAATCCTTAGCCCTAAATCCTTAACCCTAGATACTAAACCCTAAACCCTAACCCAAAAATACAACCAAAATTTAATTATTTTTTTCAATTGGTTTGATATATCCCCCAACCTGTTGCAAGTGGAACATGTTAATGGTGCACCCAAGCTATTGCAAAAATCAAAGAATTTTCTTGATTTGTGCAACAGGGGTTGAGCCAGGTTGGGAGATATATCCAACCTATTGCTCAACCTGTTGCACAAATCAAAAAAATTCCTTGATTTTTGCAAAAGGTTGGGTGCACCCTTAACCCAGGTTGGGGGATATATCAAACATATTGCACAAATAAAAAAAATTCATTAAATTTTGGTTGTATTTTAGGGTTAGGGTTTAGGGTTTAGTATTTAAGGTTAAGGATTTAGGATTTAGGGTTTAGGATTTAGAGTTTAGGGTTTAGGATTTAGGGTTTAGTATTTAAGAGTTTAGGATTTAGGGTTTAGGGTTTAGGGATTAAATGTTTAAGGTTTAGGATTTACGGTGGTTAAGATGTTTTGGTATTAATTGTTTAAAGTTTAGGATGTAGGGTTTAGGTTTAATGCCTTCTCTGCTAGTTTTGATATAAAAGTTATTAAGTAATAATAATCTCAATGATTATTTATTGTGTCTTTTTTTGAGTTGCTAATCTATTTTTGTACATAAAACATGTATTCACCCTAATAGAGGGTATGGATGTGGTATTATATAAGAAGAATGAAGTGGTGGCTTTTGGATGGATTCATAGTCTTTTCCAACATTGTGGTGAGAGAAGATGTGTAGTGATAATCACCAACATTGTAAATCCTGAAGTACGTTTAAAATATCCACATGGAGACTTTGAAACATTGGGAGATATTTTACAATGTGGCATATTTGATATGCAAGCACAAAGAATGCTCTAGGACCAAGACGAAATAATTCCAAAGACATACTTTCAAGATATTAATAAAACTTATTTTGAGGGGGAAACAGTAGAGATGTTATCTTGCTCCGAAGAAGTTTTAGAAATTGGCAACTTTAAGGGCTATGCTCAGAGTTTTCTCTATATAGTGGAGATAATTAAGTTGAGTAGTGTAGGTGTCATTCAAAATGCAATGGATAGTACATTACACCTAGACGTCCATAATACTACGTCTCATCTACAAGTTCATAGTACTTGTAAATGGGGGTTAGCTTTCTTGAAATCAAGTTTGCCCAAGACAACAATTTCCTTCAATGTCATGAAAGGTGGCATGCTCACAAGTATTGAGGACATTATAGTAATAGATGTTGATGCAGAAAAGGTTTCTTGTGTTGCAAGTGACTCAAATATACTCACTGGTATAGAAGACTTGTCTTGTGTTGCAAGTGACTCGAACAGGCTCACTGGTATAGAAGATGTGTCTTGTGTTGCATGACTTGAACAGGATCACTAGTATAGAAGACTTGTCCTGTGTTGCAAGTGACTCGAATAGGCTCACTGCTGGTATAGAAGACTTGTCTTGTGTTGCAAGTGACTCAAACATGCTTACTGATATAGAAGACTTGTCTTGTGTTGAGAATAATAAGATGGTACCACAAAGAAAAATACACGCAAAGATCGATGGGATAAGTGATGCAATAACAAGAATTGATGATATTAGTGACAATGATCATGATGTTACCACTCGAATGCACGGCAAAGGGGGCAGAGAATCTGAGACTTGATGATGTTGTTCATAATATTGTTGCTAACATGCTAGAGAACATAGATGGGAGAATCTTGAGTTACGAAGGAGAAAGAGTTCAATCACAAAATTCAAGAGGCATTGGCAACAAATTGACATCAATGAACATGTCTACCAGATTTCCCTTTCCAAGATGTTATAAGGCATCAAATAATTCTCAAGCCTACACAACATTTGATTATAGAGATGAAGATTCAAGGGAAATGGATTTGAGGTTTGATGGTCTTACAATTGGAAAAAGCAAGACACTATTTACAAAAAGAAAGTATGTGAGTGTGAAGAGGCAAAGAATCTGGCATTAATTCTAGAACCAAAGAGACATGTAATGTTATCCGAGGAGAATATGGAAAGGATGCTTATGTAAGTTTGTTTTGCAAGAGACTTTGCATTAGAAAAGTTGGGAAAGATGATTGTGCAGCCATACGCCTTGGTATTTGCCAATATTGAAAACTTTGTTGATATTCAGAAATTCCAATGATTGTGGAAGACTTCATTGGTTGTGAAGCACAAGACACTGTAAACCTAGATTGAGACCCATGGTTAATGAGAGACCCATTTGCAATCGAGGATATCAATGGTGAATTGGACTATCACATGGCACATACTAGACCATCTAGGTAGAGGTGAAAGAAAAAGTGGTTCATACAATTCATGGAAATACCTACAAGATTAAATGCCATGGAAGCACTGTAAATGCAATCACAACATTAAAGCAAGTTCTCGAAGACCATGCATTACCATAGCCTCATCTTCAACAAACACTGCTAGATGGACATGTCGAATGTCAACAACATCTTCCTTTGGGAATAACAAAGAAGGTCATCCTAGAAACTATCAATAAAACTTTACAAGACAGAGACGAGAGCATGATTTCATGGTCAAGCTTGTACAAAATTTGGCATAGGGATTTTTGCCATGTCAAGACACCATCGAAGCAAAGGATGTCAAAATGTAAGACATGTGATGAATTAAAAAATGCCATTGAACATAGTAAATGTGAGCAGTAGCGAGGAAGATATATTAAATGGCAATCAATCCATTTATGTCATGTGTAGGATGCTCGAAAGTTGTATGCTTCTTGGAGAGAGGAAGCTATTTCACATGTCGATAAGTCCATGTGCATCACCATTGATGGCATGGACTAGAATACAACAACTTTGCCACGATATAGACGTATCCCACCAGCATTGGAGGGCAAACATGGACTGAAAACACACTTGTGTGGAGTATTAGTACATGGATACCGAATCTTTTGTGATGTATGGATTGATAGTTTGCATGACCATGATAGTAACCAAGTTGTTACATCAATCATAAAAGCAATAAGAAAGGTCAGAGATGCTCGCGGATGTTTACCTAACACATTGCGAATACAAGCTGATAATTATTAGAGAGAGAATAAGAATAAATATATATTTGCTTTATGCTCTATGCTGGTTGGTTTGAAAATATTTGAAGAAGTGGAAGTTGGATTTCTTCTTGTTGGCCATACACATGAAGACATAGATCAAATCTTCCATGTTATCTCTGGTGAGTTGAAGTCAATGGATGTTTTGACAATGGAGGATATGCTATTTTGAATTGGGAAAAAAATTGGAGGGTCTCGCTAGGAAGAATCAGAAGTGGCTATCTTAGAGAGGATGGTAGATTGGAGAGCATTCATAGAGCCACATTTACAAAAAGTAGGAGATGATGCCCTAATAGGACACACAAATCCACACTACTTTCAGTTTCACATGCATAACAATATTCTAGTGATGCAATGGAAGCACTACTCAATAGATGGAGATCATTTATGGAGTGAGTCATATGCTTTATTACAACGAATAATTCCATTGGAGGAAACTAGATTTGTTCTTGCAAAAAATAAATCACTTGACATAAATGAAATGAAAGGCTTGAAAGCCTTCATTAAACATCTTCAAAGTATGATGCAAAAATAGCCTGAGCAATCAAGTGAAGCACTTATCCAATCTTTAGAAAGACAATAAAACTTAATGAGCATTGAATACTGTGAATCCTTTCGGCTGGAACAAGCTAGGTCACCAAGTTTTCCTTTAGATATAAATATGTTAGTAGATACGGAGGAAGCAGAGGAATGTCTTTTACCTTAAAAATATTGTGGTAGGAAGGGAGATAAACCCTTTCCAGGGTTTATACCATCTAATGAGATTGAAGAGGATCTATTTGTTGCAGTTTGGGCATCTAATCCAAGTTCAAAGTTGGATGACCAAGGTGGCCCAATTTGGGTTGCAAAGGCTGCTAAGATAGAAAGGGATGACAAGGGAACTCCTATAACATTCACAGCTTTATGGTATGAAACAAAACCATTGAAAAATCTCTTGAGAAGATATACAATAAAACAACTCTATGAGGGATGCTAGCAAAAGAAACGTGAATGGGTTCCAAATAGTGAGGGATTAACAGAGGTGGAAGTTAGTAGCATAATTCATTGCTAGAAATCGAGGACACAAAGTTTGAAAAAGAATCATGGATACAATGTTGAAAAATGTATCACAATCCCTGATATAAGTTGTGTCCATATTAAAAATAATTTAGCAAGACTTGACCCATCAAGTGAAAATACATTACATGAATTTGATGACTCTAAACGAGATTCAGATGCATAAGATAATGTTTTGTATGCTTTTTTCCATACAAATGGTGTATCTATAGACCACCAATAAGATAATGTATTGTATGCTTTGTTTTTCAAAAAAAGGGTGTATCTATACACCACTTATATATTGAATTCAACAAACTCTTTTTTTTCAAAAAAATGGTGTATCTATACACCACTTATATGTTGAATTCAACAAAGTCTTTTCATATGGTGTCATATTTTCACTTTATCAGCATAGTGTTAAAATTGAACTAGAGTTAAAAAACTACTATTATTATTATTATAGTTATTGGATGGGGGCACCATACACAAGTGGGAATTATAGCTTCATTGAGCCATATTTTTTTAAATTAGAGGTCACCACTTGGCTTTTTAGCTTAATAAGGCCATATTTGTATATAAGTGACCCATTTAGTACTCTAAAAAACCCAATTTTTGAGCTCACTAAGTGAAGTTGAGTGGAGAGAATATGCTCCAAAAGAAAGTCTAGGAGAGAAAGTCCAAAAATTTTGAAAAGTGTGTTAGGGTACGTTTTGCGACTACGAATACAATCAGAAATGCCTGAAACTAAATATGCTCGTCCACAATCTTCAAGACAAGTTATGGCTAGGCAAACTATGGATGCATCAAGTCATGCCCATGCCAGTATTCATATGCTTGATAGTCATTACAAAAATTTTGGACTAAAAAAGGGGCCCTTTGGAGTACTAAAATATAAGATGCTTGGATAAGGGAATATGGTATCCATGAAGGAGATTATGCCATGTGGACTTCTCTGTAACAGAGGCTCCCCAAATCTAGGAAAAATTTCAATTTTTTTTCAAAATACCCCAAAAAACGTCATTGCTGGTTCACATTAAAACATTATCTTTGGTAGGCCTACCTTGACCATGTCAGGCCTCCTTGTTTTCCTCCCAGGGCAAACTATCCCCTAGCTAGAACTATGCTCACGTTTTCCATTTGGTTCAACCATTTGGCCCAAACTTTGACTTCCTAACCAGCTCTCCCCCTATTCTCTCTCTTCCAAAACATTTCAAATATTCATTCCCACCACTTTCTAGCAACTGGTTTCAAAATATCTTCTTTCCACTCTTGCTTAGTCATTCTCTCTCCTCTTTGCTCACGTTTTTCTTCCACATTTAAAAATCTCTCAGAGAAACTTCTATCCAAGCTCTGTTAATCCCTCTTCTCTTCCATTCATTCTCTACTTATTTTGCTCTCTCTTAGAAACCAAAGTTGTGACCTAAATCTTCTTGGAAGGAGTGAGAAAAATGGGTGTTCTCTCATTTTGGGTTCTTTCCTCACCTTTTTGGAGTATAGAGAGTCACCTCCTGAAGTTGCGACCTAAATCTGCTTGGAAAGAGTGAGAAAGCGGGTGTTCTATCATTTTTGGCTCTTTCTCTACCTTTTTGGAGTATATAGAGTCAACTCCAAAAGAAAAAACACATACTTTCCAAGTAATGAAGTGATTTCTCCTTGAAAGTTTTGTTTGTATTAAGTAGATATGTTTGTGTATCACACTTTGTCTATATGTTGGTCACAAGAGACAGGGAAGAGGGGGAGATTGAGGTAGATGATATGTAAAACTACAACACGATTTTTGACATTTTTTTCTTCACTAGTATAGGAGGGATAGATAAAGGAAGGGAAAGAGAGAGAGAGAGAGAGAGAGAGAGAGAGATTATTTTGAACTTCTATGTTGTTTTCTATTTGAGGGGCTGAGTGAGGGAGAGAGAGACATAAAATAGTCGTTTTTTTCTTCATTAGTATAGGAGGGATAGATATAGGAAGGGAGAGATGGAGGGGGAGAGAGAGAGAGAGAGAGAGAGAGAGAGAGAGAGAGAGAGAGAGAGATTATATTTGAAATTGCTATGTTTTTTTATCTATTTGAGGGGATGAGTGAGGGAGAGAGAGACATAAAATAGTCATTTTTTTATTTGCTAGTATAGGAGGGGTAGATAGAGAAAGGGAAAAGAGAGAGAGAGATTATATTTTGAACTACTATGTTTTCTTTTATTGAGGGGATGATTGAGGGAGAGAGATAGAGGTTGTACTTAAAAGTGCTAGGTTTTAGAAGTATTTGAGAAAGAAGGAAGAAAAAGAGATCCAAATCAAAGAGCTTTGGGAGGAGAGAGAGAGTGATATGATATTGATAATGTTTTCTTTGTTTGTGGAGAAATAGAGCAGGAAGAGAGCATATCGTAAACTAAGTATTGGAAAAAAATTTGATGTTTGTTTGTGTGATGGGTACCTGGAAGACAATCTGAGAGAGAGAGAAGTATTCTATGTTTTTTGTAATAATATTTTGTTTGTTTTTGTGAGAGGTTTAGTTAAAGGAGAGAGGGAAGGAGAGAGAGAGAGAGAGAGAGAGAGAGAGAGAGAGAGAGAGAGAGAGAGAGAGAGAGAGAGAGACTTGCAAAGAAAGAGAACGAGAGGGATAGAGAAAGAGAGAATAGAAGACATAAATTTGGAGGGTCTTTGGAAGTAGAAAGAGCTAATTTTAATCATATGGTATAGGGGCAGAAACTATGGAGTAGAAAATGATATCTAGATATAGAAGTAGTTTATAGTTTGTAGTGTTGAAGAATGTTATGGATGAGCACCTCTATAGGAAATATTCTTGGATCACAATGCAACCCACTAATCGTGGGTGCTACAAAGTGGGTCGGAAGGATGCAATGGACATCTCCAAACATTGGAAGGGAAGGATCTTAGATTTTGAAAATTTTCCTAGCAGTAACAAAATGACACATGTATATATTCAGCATGTCTTTACTCATGCAAACATATATGTGCATCCAAATGCAAGACTTCTATATCATAGGCCAACTATAAGTTTTTCAAAGTGTACTATTACTTCAATTGCTTTTTAGAGTATTTGCATTTATTTGGGGACTTTGACACAACTATCTTATGTTTTGTATTTGTTTTATAGACTTATATCCATCTACTTACAAAGAGTGGGAGCTTGCAGCATGGGTAGTTGGGGTGTTGCATGTCCTCCATGTTGAGATCAGGATTCTTCAGTATGAAGGTCACAAACCATCATAATTAAAAAAGAACGGGATCTTCTTCTATGACTCAATGTTCATTGTGCCAGATGAAGAAGGATAGTATGGTAGAATCTCTTCCCTTGCTCTCTTTTGATAGTCCAGAATGGCCGCTTCCAAACATGGAGATAAGTGAATCAAATAGAAATAGAATGTTTAATGATGTGAGAAATGCTATGAAGCCAACTACTGGAAGAAATGCTAGGTTGAGCTGGTTTCTTCCATTTCCATGCTTTGTTGATTTCTTTGCAAGTTGTAGGCAATTAAGGAAAACAAAAATTACTTACACTTGCAAGAGCTTAGAAATGGACTGGCTATCTGAGCTATTTGACAATGGATGGACAACAAGAACATGTCATGCTGAAGATTTAGTACAATGTCGATTGAACACTTCAGATGTGACATTTTAGTGAGCAAATCTTACAATTCTTGTTTGTATAAAAAATGATCAGGATACTATGTATTAACAGATCCCAAATTTTGCAGGTATTTCATTGGAAGGCAAAATATCTGCATGAATTTCACATATAGAAGGTTTAGATGAAAGAACCTTTAATGGGAAGCAATGAATGATGATCTATGCGATGGGACTCACAGTCCTATTGTCAAGGTATCAATTTATTGGCAAGGACATCCTAATCTAATGTTGGAATTGGAAGAGGAGTGGACCATGTGATTTATCAAGGAAGAATTGCTATTGGCAATAGCAAGCCCTCCCCAAGACTATTATTTTAGACTTGATAATTGCAAAGTTAGATATAGGGATGAGACAAGTATCCTTTGTAAGAATTGTTGCAGCCCCATACTCTAGAGATAGTAGAGACATGATGGCACGTATTTCATAATATCCAGTTTCTTGGATCCTTAGTGCTTCAAGAATGCACTTGGCAATGAGGCATTTTTACATGTATGAACAGAAATCATATATAATACAAAGTGTTCTTTCATTTATCGTTAAGATTTTTAAAATTAAGTTTGCACCTCTAGATTAATGGCTCTCTATGGTCTATGAATGATAAAGCGATAAATATTTGTAATTTTAAATTTGTGTGGGTATTCATATATCTATATTGTGCAAGAGAGAGAGTGTGTGTGAGAGAGATAGATAGAAATTAGAGCATGCAAGAGAGAGAGAGAGAGAGAGAGAGAGAGAGAGAAGTTGAGAGTACAATAAGTGACACGAATAATGCACCTAGCCATGAGACAGAGTTAGATGTATGAATAGAGAGAGAGAGAGAGAGAGAGAGAGAGAGAGAGAGAGAGGGAGGGAGGGAGTAGTCAGGGACACAAATAATGCACCTAGCCATGAGACATTATTAGATGTATGAATAGAGAGAGAGAGAGAGAGAGAGAGGGAGAGAGAGAGAGAGAGAGAGCAGCCAGGGACATGAAGGGAGGGAAAGAGATAGAGGAAGGGGGAGGGACACAAAGGGAGATAGAGAGAGAGTTAATATTGCATTTATTCATTTGCACCTCTAAGTTGAGAAAGAGAAAAATACAAAATTTAATTAAGGTCTTTGAGAGACTATGAGATTGAAAAAAAACCTAGATAGAACTGATCCAAAGGGTGGATCTGCTAACAAAATACAAAAAGTGTATATGTAAAATCAATGTCCATGACAATGGAGACAGGGACAGAAAGAGGGAGATGGAGAGTAGGATAGAGAGAGAGAGAGAGAGGTAGAGAATGTGAAGAGATAGAGTTTTAAGATTGCATTTAATATTCATTTGCACCTCTAAGTTGAGAAAGAGAAAAATAAGAAAGTTAATTAAGGTCTTTGAGAGACTATGAGATTGAAAAAAAACCTAGATACGACTGATCAAAAGGGTGGAGCCACTAACAAAATACAAAAAGTGTATATGTAGAAACAATGTCCATGACATAGATAGCTAAGGGAAACATGGCAACAAGATGATCATCGGCTGTTAGAGAGAGAGAGCAAATAGGGACACAAAGGTAGGGAAAGAGATAGAGAGAGAGATAGAGAAAGGGAGAGAGGGGGAGTGAGAGAGAGAGAGAGAGAGAGAGCAATGAGGGACACAAAGGAAGGGAAAGAAAGAAAGATATATTAACATCCTTGGAAGACCTTGCAGGTCTATGAGAGAGAGAGAGAGAGAGAGAGGGAGATAGCTAAGGGCAATGAGAGAGAGAGAGAGAGAGAGAGAGAGAGAGAGAGAGAGAGAGAAGCGAGAGAGAGAGAGAGAGAGAGGGAGAGAGAGGAGAGGGAGATAGCTAAGGAGAGAGAGAGAGAGAGAGAGAGAGAGAGAGAGAGAGAGAGAGAGAGAGAGAGAGACTTTTCAAAGAAAAATAAATAAATATAAAAATATTGTAATTAAGCGGATTTTTAAGGGCAATGCCCATTTATAAAGTACACTTCTAAGGTCGTTTTCACATTTTCAATTTCCCAGAGAGAGAGAGAGAGGGAGGGAGGGAGCAGTCAGGGACACAAATAATGCACCTGGCCATGAGACATTATTAGATGTATGAATAGAGAGAGAGAGAGAGAGGGGGAGAGAGAGAGAGAGAGAGAGCAGCCATGGACATGAAGGGAGGGAAAGAGATAGAGGGAGGGGGAGGGACACAAAGGGAGATAGAGAGAGAGTTAATATTGCATTTATTCATTTGCACCTCTAAGTTGAGAAAGAGAAAAATACAAAATTTAATTAAGGTCTTTGAGAGACTATGAGATTGAAAAAAAACCCAGATAGAACTGATCCAAAGGGTGGATCTGCTAACAAAATACAAAAAGTGTATATGTAAAATCAATGTCCATGACAATGGAGACGGGGACAGAAAGAGGGAGATGGAGAGTGGGATAGAGAGAGAGAGAGAGGTAGAGAATGTGAAGAGATAGAGTTTAAGATTGCATTTAATATTCATTTGCACCTCTAAGTTGAGAAAGAGAAAAATAAGAAAGTTAATTAAGGTCTTTGAGAGACTATGAGATTGAAAAAAAACCTAGATACGACTGATCAAAAGGGTGGAGCCACTAACAAAATACAAAAAGTGTATATGTAGAAACAATGTCCATGACATAGATAGCTAAGGGAAACATGGCAACAAGATGATCATCGAGTGTTAGAGAGAGAGAGCAAATAGGGACACAAAGGTAGGGAAAGAGATAGAGAGAGAGATAGAGAAAGGGAGAGAGGGGGAGTGAGAGAGAGAGAGAGAGAGAGAGCAATGAGGGACACAAAGGAAGGGAAAGAAAGAAAGATATATATTAACATCCTTGGAAGACCCTTGCAGGTCTATGAGAGAGAGAGAGAGAGAGAGAGAGAGGGAGATAGCTAAGGGCAATGAGAGAGAGAGAGAGCATTTGATCGAGAGAGATGCAGCCCTTACCGTTCTCCTTGCGACTAGCAAGTTTGATGAGGATGTTGGCGAGTAGCTCAAGGGTCCTACATCCACAAGTGGTGGAGCAAGCCCATCAACAAGTGGTGGAGGAGATGACCTAAACCTAGACTTGGAGCCTGAGGAGCATACTATTAGCCTAGTTGAGGAGCAAGTTGAAAGAGAGGTCATAACATCTTCATATTTGAGTCGTGCATATCCATTCTCTACCTATAATCCAGATGAGGCAGCAACCAAGCCACACCTTGCTTCGGTTGATCCAATCGGATCAAGGGTGAGGAATACCTTACCCTATTGGAAGTGATGGAAGAAACTGTGGTCTCTGAGAGGATGAGGTGCTACGTTGGCTCTCAAATGACACTTTTGATGATGTCATTGACTTTGATGCTCCAATCAATCCAGCAATCGATGAGATTCCACGCTTTGATGACTCGAGCCTCACTAATTTGGAGGCAATCCAACTAACATAGAAGGCAATCGAGGATGCTGCACTAGAGTACGACATGTCCGCCGATGAGGAGTTCATGAATTTGCAGAGGGAATTTTTCGGGGAGAGAGATGAAGAAGCTGGCACGTCAAGCCAACATGAAGTTCAAGACCAACCACAAAAGGGAGTCCAGTTGGACACTGTAGCTGATGCACTGCGTGATGATGTAAAAAAGGTATGTAGCTTTGCTAGCTTCATCATGTGATTCAAAATCATCAGTATAATTCTAGGTTCCATTTTAGCAACAAAAATCATTGCTTTTGCTTCAACTGGTAGGGAATAAAAAATAGGAAAACCCAACCAAATTTTATGATTTTAAACCCAAGACATCCTACCACTGCCACTTGCCCCTACCACTCCATTTTTGGAAACAATTAGGGTTATGGTTTTGTAATTTAGGAAAAATTTATTTAACAAAAATCAAATTTGGGAGGCCACTGAGGTTTCTACAGAAATAGGGCTCTAGATGCATGACGTTAGATTTAGGGTTTTTAGGGGTTTTTTTTGCTTGAAAATGATGCACATGGTTGCTAGGGTGTCAGTGGCCTCCCAAATTTGATTTAGGGAATAAAAAATAAGGTTCAGGGTTAATGGTACAAAACCCAACCAAATGTTATGATGTTAAACCTAGGACATCCTGCCACTATCACTTGCCCTGCCACTTGCTGAGCACTACGACTTGCCCTGCCACTTGCCCTTGACACATGCCCCTGCCACTTGCCCTTGCCACTCCATTTGTATAAACAATTAGGGTTATGGTTTTTTCATAGATGAAAAATCATATCTGGCCGTTGGGACCCTAGCAACCATGTGCATCAATTTTATGCCCAAAAAACCCCTGCAAGCCCAAAATCTGACATAAACTAGACTCTGGCCACACGATGTCGGATTTTGGGCTTGTAGGGGTTTTTTATCTTTCCTACTGTCGATTGTGTTGTTCTGATTAGGCACACTGTAGCTCTATTTTTGTTCTCGGACACACGATCTGTCCGCTACATAGTATTATAGCTATTGCAGGGCTAGTTGGCATTACAAATCCCCAGGCTATAGAGAATGAAATTGTGCATCCCTCTCTACTTTAGCAAGAAAAAAAGGGATCTGAGCCAAGCAGGAAGAAGTATAGACTAGAGTATCTTATGTATTCAAGCTTTGATGATCTTTGTGATACTAAATGTAAATGAAGAATACAATTTTCAAATTATTTTCTCTTCCCGTTACAATTTTCTATGTTAAGTAAAATTGAGTATTATTTCCTTTTGTGTGTTCTATTGTGATTTGATGTTTATTATTTCATTTTGTTGTTGTATACATCATTAGAAAGTCTTTCGTAAGTAAATTGAGAGTGCATGTAAGTAAATCAATAAATTGCAAATACACTGAAAATAAATTTGAGATTGCATCTACAAAGACAATTCTAAAAAAGAAATTTTATTATATTGATGCCCAAAGGCAAAGTACAAGGTAGATGCCCATAGGAAAAGTACAAGATAGATGCCAGAGTACAAGGTAGAGCATACAAAATCCTTAAGTGCCCTTGGGCTTCCTAAGATGTACAATAAATTGCATGTTTGCGGCAGTCACCATGACTCTTTTCCTATGGATGGCATCTAGCTGGTGTTGTTAGATATCAATGCTCCACTCTCATGTAACTACGCAGGAACCAGCTAACTCTACTTGTAATCCCCCCATATGAGGAGAAGGCATTTTGAGTAGCTCAATTATCCGGTAGGGTTTGGACACCAGATGGGGGCCATGTGTGGCCCAATGGCTACTCGGCTTCAGATAGAGTTGGCACACTACCAACTAGGCTACATGCAAGTGTGGGAAGGCATCCCATGACTGACCGCACTGAGGGTAGATAGAGCATTTCCCAAGGCAGCCCATTCTCGGGTTACGGGGCCCGTTTGGAGCCCCAGATGATCCCAGATGGCTGTGGGCCAAATAGAGACTACTGTAGGTTAGTTGCTCTATTCTGCACCATGGTTCTATCATGTGGTGGGTGGCCTATTTCGCGACCTCTAGTCGGCCGGTTTGGGTGGATTGGGTCGGTCTCCCAATTGAGCCTAACCGACTACGACTAGTGGCTATATAAGAGCAAGCCCGTGAAGCCCATTATCATCACTGGCTACAGCAACCTTGATTCCTTAGCATCCAGCCTCTGTTCTCTACTATTTCCAGCACGCCATCGAAGCTTCTCTCATAGGAGTGGATGGTTGGGAGGCAGCGCCATCTATTGTATCAGTTTTATAGTAATCAAAATTTTGATTCTCCATACTATCCACTTTTCTCTCTTGCATACGAGATCCTGTTATCTGTTGAGCACAGACGTTGTATTGTTTTCTTACATGGTATCAAAGCTTGGGCTCTAGCAAGAAGATTTGGTAGTGTGTTTCTATTTGCGAGCAAATTGTGAGAGATGGCCCGGCCCACAACACTGCGAATCCCACCGTTCAGGGAAAGCGAAAAGTTGGATGGCACTAACTATCCACTGTGGAAGTTCAAGATGAAGAACATCCTAAGCACATACGAGCTTTGGGATATTGCTACTAGAGTGGACCTGAAGCCGGTTCTGAGCTGAATCTAGCCAATGCAGCACAACAGATAGTACCAACTGCGGATGAGATTCTCGCATGGACAAGAAGAAATGCAGATGTGCTATGTTCTATTATCTGCAGTGTAAGTGATTCTATCATGGCGCTAACTCAACATGTCACCACAGTGAAGGAGGCATGGACGGTCTTGAAAAATTAGTGCGAGACCACGAATCAGAAGCGGATTCAGAATCTAGAGACTCAACTCATGAACGAGAAACTGTATGAGTCTAAAATGGTAGAGAAGTTCATCACCAGGGTGAAGAATCTGTGCGATTAGATGACTGCGACTTGGGGGGGTCACTCATCATATGTAACCCTATCACGTGAGTTCAACAGAAGGATTTTTTTTATTTCTAAAATTTACAGAAATAAATATACATAAGGGACTATTTAAAATAGTTTTGGAAAAAATTTACAGATTTGTATAGAAAAGGGGTACATTTATTAATGAAATTTTTTACAGATAAGGGACTTTAAATATAGGCCTTGAACGCATGTGATATAGAGGGTTTATACATAGTGACCCCTCCGAGGACTGCGATTGGCATCACCATCACCAAGGTGCATACGGATTCTCCCACCAAAGTACAACGGTCTTGTTATGGCATTGAATACGCAGAACGAAAATCCGCCCAACTTTGAGGATTTTAGCGCAATGCTTCTGGAGGAGGAGATGTGTCAAAAGATGAGGAATGGAGAAGATTTGGCTTTCTATGCTGGATCAAAGAAAGGTAAGGGTAAGGACTTTGGTAACCCATCTTCTGATGATAAAAAGAGAAAGAAGAAGATCAAGTGCTTCTATTGCAACAAGGTAGGGCACAAGCAGAATGAGTGCCAGAAGAAGATTACAGATGAGAAGAACAGAGTAAAGAAAGAGTCCAACAACAGCGCACATGCAGTACCAGTAGAGCTGTTCGTAGCAATTAAGGAGATTTGTATGGAGGCAGTTCATGTACCTGTAGATGAACCTTGGATTATTGACAGTGGTACATCATGCCACATGACTAGTTGGAAGGATTGGTATACCTCTCTACAGCCGGTAGGGAATGACATCTTGGTAGCAGTCGGCAATGATGCAAAATGTCCAGCAAAAGGAAAAGGTACGATTTCTCTCAAGTCAAATGGAGTTGTAAATCAGCTGCCTGATGTTCTTTATGTGCCAGATATCAAGAGGAACTTGTTGTTCATTCACTACAAGGCATAGGCCATTTTTCGACGGAAATACCGACGCTTTTTACATTAAATTTTTTTTTTTTCACGGGCACAAAGGTCGCTATAAAAGTCGTTAAAATCGTCGGAAAAGGAGCGTCGCTATAAACCGTGGCTATATAGCGACGCTGTTAATCGTCGCTATATAGCGACGATGCAAACGTCGCTATATAGCGACGATGAAAACGTCGCTATATAGCGACTCTGTTAATCATCGCTATATAGCGACACTGGTAAACGTCGCTATATAGCGACGATTAATAGAAGTAAAAAAAAAGGGTTAGTGGGGCTAAACAGGGCTTCCTTTTGGCCCTGTTTAGCCCCACTAATCCTTTTTTTTTTTTTGTAATTACAAAAGAAAGTTTTTTATAACAAAATTTCCCTTGCTTGCAGGGTGATACAAAATTGTTCTTGTGAACGATGAGGAAGAAATGCATATACATATACAACTATGTTTGTAACAAAATTACCCTGTGAAAGGGCGATACAAAATTGCTCTAACGAGCGGATATACAAAATGCTACTACCACTACTAAATCCGAATCCGAATCCGAATTGTCTTGTTGGCCTGTTCCCTGGTCCTTGGCACCTGCGTCTTCTCCCTCGTCCTGGACACCTGTGTCATCTCCCTCGTCCTCGGCACCTGCGTCCGATCCTTGCCCCTGTTGATCGCTCGTCTCTGATGATGGGACGCTTGAGCTTTGACCCTAAGAGTGAACCATATAAATCGAAAATTAGATTGGAACTTAAATTAAAAAGTGAGATTACAAGTAGGAGTAAACTTATACCGTGCGAGCAGCCACCTCAGCCCAATCGACTGTCGCTCCCATTGCCTCTTGCTCAATGAACCACGGCTTTGTTCCTATCCGAAATGCGCGCCGCATCTCTACATCCGTAGGAAGATGACCCATCGCAGCTTGCTGTGGATCCAATTTACGAGAGTTAGAGTTAGCTAAAGTGCATGTAATATGTAAGTAAAACAAATAGAACAATACATTAAATGGGAAGAAGTAGACTTACCACGGTTGCCTCGAACGCATACCGTCCGCCTGCACCAAAGTGCGAAGTACCTACGACGTCCAGCCGTCTCTTCACAGCCCTCCTCTGACCCTCGAACATTTCGGGATGGTCCCTATGTTGCTTCTTGAAGTACTTCCAATCAGCTTTGTCTGCCCAGCTGGGTTTAGCCAACCCCTTTGTAATGGAAGTACGCATGGTTGATCTGTGATGCTTTAGGACCAAACCCATGCGCTCGAGCATATAATTGTTATTAAACTCCACACTTGGTGGATTAGGATATCTTTGTTTTAACTCATCGATCACCGCCTGCTTCTTTTGGGCATCTTGATACCGCCAATCGATATTTATGCCGCTCTTGAAGTGATGACTCATCAACCGCCTCATGGCGGCCATCACTGCTTTGCCCTTTTTGTCTTCTATTATCTCTCCGGCAGATGTGATTTGATAGGAGAGATCCCCTGATGAGTAAGGGGGACTGACGGTAGTAGAGTCTGAAGGAGTGGAAGCTGTGCGACCGCTTTCGGATCGAGGAGTAGCTGTGGGAGTAGGAGAGGGAAAGGGACCTGACTGATACTGTGTCTCCGGACCAAGTGGAGACCTAAAGGAGCGTGAGTGTGCTGACTCATCTACATCTCCTGAGTCAGCACAACATGAGCCGCCCATCCTACTCTTCCTTCCCTTGCGGGAGGCATGCGCAGGTGATGATCCCGCGGTCGAAGGGGCGCGAGGGGATGGCTGGGCAGTACGTCCACCCGTCGGTGTAGGGGAAGGAATTGCGGAGGTCCTCTGAGAGAGCAGAGAGAAGAATCTCGCTGCCTCCTCATCGCTCATCTGCGCTACAAACTCGTCGGGAGTCCCGATAAAGCCATGCGTGGCTAGCAAAGGAGTCCCCTGAGGGGTAGTCGCAGTGCTACGTGGAAGAGGGGTCGGACCAGGGGTAGTCACAGTGCTAGGACCGTCGGACCAGGAATAGTCCTCAGAGGGTAGTCGCCTGAGAGGAATCAAAGTCCTCTGGAGCATATAGATCGTGAGCTCTCCTCCTGCGAGGCTGTCCGTACTCGTCTGATGAGCGACGTGATCCCATGTCTAACATAGACACAAACACGAAAACAGAAAACAAAAAACAAACATGAGCATTCTCATAGGCATAGGCATAGGCAAGAAGAAAGAAGAGGGAAAGGAAAGAGGGAAAGAAGAGGGAAAGATAAGAGGGAAAGAAGATGTAAAGGAAAGAAAAGAATGAGAATGAGGAAATAGAGAATGAGAGAAGGGGGAAATAGAGAAGGGGAAAGAGATGAGGGAAAATAGAGAAGGAGAGACGGGGGAAATGAGAGAAGGGGGAAATAGAGTGGGAAATAGAGAATGAGCTTATGCAGAAATAGAGAATGAGCTTATGCTTCTCTCATTCTCTATTTCCGCATAAGCTCACGCATAAGCATGAGCTTATGCGAAAACTTAAGCATAAGCTCATGCACATGCATGAGCATAAGCATGAGCTTATGCTTAAGCATAGGCATCGGAAATAGAGAAGGAGCCTATGCATAAAATAGAGAATGAGTTTCCGCATGCTTATGCTCATGCGGAAATAGAGAAGGAGCTTATGCGGAAAGAGAGAAGGAGCTTATGCGGAAACAGAGAATGAGAGAAGCATAAGCTTCTCTCATTCTCTATTTCCGCATAAGCTTACGCGGAAACTTACGCATAAGCTCATGCTCATGCATGAGCATAAGCATGAGCTTATGCTCATGCGGAAATAGAGAAGGAGCTTATGCTCATGCGGAAAGAGAGAAGGAGCTCATGCGGAAAAAGAGAAGGAGCTTATGCTCATGCGGAAATAGAGAAGGAGCTTATGCGGAAAGAGAGAAGGAGCTTATGCGGAAAAAGAGAATGAGAGAAGCATAAGCCTCTCTCATTCTCTATTTCCGCATAAGCTTATGCGGAAACTTACGCATAAGCTCATGCTCATGCATGAGCATAAGCATGAGCTTATGCTTAAGCATAAGCATAAGCATAAGCTCATGCTTATGGTCATGCGGAAATAGAGAATGAGCTTATGCTCATGCGGAAACTTACGCATAAGCTCATGCTCATGCGGAAACTTACGCATAAGCTTATGCGGAAACTTACGCATAAGCTCATGCTCATGCATGAGCATAAGCTCATGCTTATGCTCATGTAGAAATAGAGAAGGAGCTTATGCGGAAAGAGAGAAGGAGCTTATGCGGAAAAAGAGAATGAGAGAAGCATAAGCATAAGCTTATGCGGAAACTTACGCATAAGCTCATGCTTATGCTCATGCGGAAAAAGAGAAGGAGCTTATGCTCATGCGGAAATAGAGAAGGAGCTTATGCGGGAAAAGAGAAGGAGGTTATGCAGAAAAAGAGAATGAGAGAAGCATAAGCTTCTCTCATTCTCTATTTCCGCATAAGCTTATGCGGAAACTTACGCATAAGCTCATGCTCATGCATGAGCATAAGCATAAGCATAAGGTCATGCTTATGCTCATGCGGAAATAGAGAAGGAGCTTATGCTCATGCAGAAAAAGAGCTTATGTGAATGAGAGAAGGGGGAAATAGAGAAGGGGGAATGAGAGAAGCATAAGCATAAGAGAATAAGAGGGAAAGGAAATAGAGAATAAGGGGGAAAGGAAAGAGAGAAGGGAAAAGAGAGAGGGGGAAAGAGAGAAGGGGGAAAGAGAGAATAAGAGAAGAGGGAAAAAAGAGAAGTGGGAAAAATGAGAAAAAGAGAAGGGGGAAGAGAGGGTTCCTATGCCCATCACTGCAGCTAGCGCTTAAGGCGCTAGCTGCAGGCCAATGCAAATAACAAAAATATTAAATGGAAAGAAGAGGAAGCACTTACCTGTAAAAGTATGTCCCGCTCGGTGTAGTGGACTGGCCCCACAAAAGAGAGAGTATGTCCCGCTCGGTGTAGTGGACTGGCCCTACAAAAGAGAGAAAACAACACATTTTTTCAAATAAGATGTTAGTGGAAAGAGGAGATCACAAAATCAACTTCTTGAAAGGAGACAAGGAAAGAGAAGATTGAGGAGACAAGGAAAGGAGGAGATTGAGGAGACAAGGAGAAAGAGAAGGAAGAGAAATACAGGAAGAAGAGGTGAGTTTCTTTCTTTCTTTCTTGAAATTTCGTTTTTTGTTTCAATCCTTTCTAATCAAGCATGAAAACTAGTTTAAAACTTTAGCAATACAAGTAGAAACACTCACAAAACCAAAGCTAACAAACAAACAACCTACATTGTTGAAACAAACTCACCTCTTGAAGAACTTTCTTTCTGGAAACCAAAGAGGGAAAAAGGAGAGAGAGGGTGTACAAGAGGTAGGAGAAGGGTGAGGAGTGGGAAATAGAGTAGGAGGTTGCTTGGAATAGATGGGAGGTCAGTGAAAATAGGTGGGAGGAGATTTTGGGTTGCTTACTTGAGAGATTAGGAATGGTTTGAGCAAAACGCCACGCGTTTCGGCGTTTCGGGTTTGAACCCACAGCGTTGCTATATAGCGACGCTTTTTCGTCGCTATATAGCGACGTTTTTAATTTAAAGTGTCGCTATATAGCGATGCTTTAAATTAAAAACGTCGCTATATAGCGACGGAACAGAGCGTCGCTATATAGCGACGCTTACTGCTTATTTTTTTGTGTGGCCTCTTGTGAAGCTCAAACATGCTATGCCTATAATTGTCAATATCTCCTCTTACTATATAGCCTTACTATATAGGATTTTTTGTTTCAATCCTTACTATATAGCGACGTCATTCTTTTTATATAGCCTCAAGAGAAGCTCAAATTAAACATGCTATGCTCATAATTGTGTACATCTCCTCTTCATGCTTATGTTTTGGTTTTATAAGTGTAGATGGAAGGGACGAGTGGAAGCTCATCCGATGATGCGCCAATGCCCGGGAGCACGAAGTGGCTTACGGAGAGGTTATATTGTCATTGCACTCATTGCAAGCGAGAAGTACGACATCAACGTCGTATTATCATGCGCCACTTTTGGATGTATGGGGAGGAGCCGGAACCAGTACCCCCCGTTGGTGTTGCACATGTTGATGGATCATCAGTAAGTCAAAGCTATTTAAGTTCGCAATCTTATTGTATACCCGGAATTAGAAGATCTTCTATTTACACGAATGAGCTTATGACAGGATGACGAGGGTGACGAGGATACACATATACCTTCTCACTTTCAACAAGACTATAGTCTCCCGGATGACGACGAGGGTATGGTCGACATGATGGATTCCATTTTTAGGGGCACTACATCCCACGTACACGTGATGTCAGAGTCTGAGGTGAAAATGCGAGAGTTGCAATCAACATAATTGTACGAGGGTGCCAGGATGTCTAAACTACGTGCTTGTCTCTCAATCTTGAATCTACAAGTACAGTATGGGTGGTCGGATACAAGTGTCTCGGCCTTAATGAGGTTAGCCCTTGCATTAATTTGATTGACTCATTATTTGGATATTGTTTGTTTTGAGAATCATCATTTGGATAGTGTCTTTGTCATAGGTTGCTCCAAAAGATGTTGCCTGCACCAAATACCATGCCCGCATCAAGAGATGAAGCGAAAAAGATGCTAACAATGGTGGGTATAGATTATGATACCATCCATGCTTGCCGTAATGATTGTATTCTCTTTCGTCGTGAGCATGGAGATTTGGCTAGTTGTCCAAAGTGTGGGGAACAACGATATAGAGATGACTTGCAGGGTGAGAGGATACCGGTAAAGGTCTTAAGACACTTTCCCATCATTGCAAGAATACAACACATGTTTCGATGCAAATCCATAGCGGAGTTGATGACATGGCATGCATCTCATCGGTCCACTGATCACACATTGAGGATTCCCGCAGATTGTGCAGCTTGGAAGCACATAGATAATCAGTGGCCGGACTTTGCGAGAGAGCCACGCAACTTACACTCGGGGGGGTCACTCATCATATGTAACCCTATCACGTGAGTTCAACAGAAGGATTTTTTTTATTTCTAAAATTTACATAAATAAATATACATAAGGGACTATTTAAAATAGTTTTGGAAAAAAATTACAAATTTGTATAGAAAAGGGGTACATTTTATTAATGAAATTTTTTACAGATAAGGGACTTTAAATATAGGCCTTGAACGCACGTGATATAGAGGGTTTATACATAGTGACCCCCCCGAGAACTTACATCTTGGGCTAGCCATGGACGGCGTGAATCCTTTCGGGTTACGCTCGACATCTTGGTCGACATGGCCCATAGTCGTGGTGAATTACAATATCCCACCATGGCTAACAATAAAACAGGGACACCTCATGCTTGCACTACTTGTGCCAGGAAAGTACAAGGCAAAAAACATGGACGTGTACATGGCACCTTTGATAGAGGAGTTACAGATATTATGGAGAGGAGTGCAAGTCTGATATATTTCCAGAGCTCCTAGGCATACCAATGATATTTTGGTCAGGGGTATCTTGATGTGGACCATGCATGACTACCCAGGATATGGAGAGTGCGCAGGTACGTGGTTATGTCTTTACGTGTACAATGAGGGATTATGCTTTTTTTACTCTCTTTTGCACGCATGTCTTGTACTAACATATTCATGCACGCGTGCAGGACTTGTTACAAGTGGGTACTATGCTTGTCCTGTTTGTGGACCCGCTCTGAAATCGCTTGCACGCTACTCCAAACACATGAGGAAAAATGTTTATGAAGGTCATGCTCGATACCTTCCGCTTGACCATCTCGCACGTGGAGGTCAGCTTGATCCACCACCATCATATTTGAAAGCAAGTGATTGGATTCAAGCTTGGAGGGAGAATGGAGAGGAACCTCCTCCTGGTATGAAGAGGCTATCGATCTTTCACGAGCTTCCTTATTGGGGTCAGTTACAAATCAATCATCTCTTGGATCCCATGCATATCTTTAAGAATGTGGGGGCTACCATTTGGGCACACTTGGTTGGTTCCAAGGACTCGAGAGGAGTGCGAGAAGACTTGCGTGCTATGAATAGGATGTCTCGTTTGTGGCCCCAAGTGCATGCTTCAGGAAAAGTTATCCTCTCGAAAGCAACGTGGATCCTCTCTACGAGGGAGGAGGCAACGATCAAGGCAGACATTGCCTCTTTTCAAACACTGACAGGGTACATGCGTTGCTTGAAAGGAGCATTTTCAAAGGACAATAAGCTTAGTGGCCTCAAGTCCCATGATTGGCACAAGGTCTTACAGGTATTCTAAGTAGAATTAGTGTACCGATAATAGTGATGCATTAGCGTAATTATTATTATGTTATATTGTTGACATGATTTCATTGTTGCTTTGATAGTTCATCCTTCCAATTACAATAAAAGGGTGCTTACAAGAAGATGTTAGAAATGCTATATTCAAGATCTGTGGTATTGTGAGGTATGCTTACTATCAATTCGCATTATGTATTTTCTTCATGGACATGTGAAATAGGTGGATATCTCAAATATCTTACATATGCATGGACATGTGAAATAGGTGGATATCTCAAAAAGAGATCTCTATATCGAGCATCGAGAAGGCTAGGGTGGAATCCATCGAAGCCGTATGCTTGCTTGAGAAGCACTTTCCCTCAAGCATTATGACAACTCAAGTCCACTTGCTTGTGCACATAGTTGATGAGGTGGCTATAGCAGGTCTCGGGGGGGTCACTATGTATAAACCCTCTATATCACGTGCGTTCAAGGCCTATATTTAAAGTCCCTTATCTGTAAAAATTTTCATTAATAAAATGTACCCCTTTTCTATACAAATCTGTAAATTTTTTCCAAAACTATTTAAAATAGTCCCTTACGTATATTTATTTCTGTAAATTTTAGGAATAAAAAAAATCCTTCTGTTGAACTCACGTGATAGGGTTACATATGATGAGTGACCCCCCCGAGTAGCAGGTACCGTTCATAATCGATGGATGTTTTTTCTCGAGCGGTTTATGAAAACTTTAAAGGGTTTTGTAAGACAAAGAGCAAGACCAGAAGCAAGCATGGCAGAGGGATGGCTTGTGCAAGAGTCATTAGTATATATCACAGAGTTTCTTGCATCCACGGATCCTGATATGCCGCAAGCTTGGCACAACAAGGATGATGATCGCATCATTGGCGAGGTCCCCCAAGGAAAAGGGATTGAAAGAAAGATGAGCGAAGAGCAAATGGAGAAATTCAATAAGTTTTGTATCCTCAATAGCCCTGAGATGCAGAAGTGGATTGAGAGATATGAAGTGGCCAAAGCAGAAAGAATAAATGCAAGGACGAGATTCAGAGTAATGTACAGGCGATCACAACCATATCCACGAGATCTGGCTCTTCTCCCTACTCACATGTCACTTGATTGGCTACAACTAGCTATACGTAAAGCCGAACGTGATGGAGAGATAATAAACGAGCGCGAACGGGAGTTATCATCTGGATGTATGGTGCATATAAGTTTCTTATCTCTTGACATAATTAAGTAATTATTTGTGGCAATATATGCTATAAAATAGGTGCATCTTCATTGTTTTTATGATGCTCTTTTACAGTACAAAAAGTACAGTGCATTATGGTCATATGGACGACATTTTCACGTGGAACGCATCGATTCAAAGAGAGTCACGTATGATTGTGGAGTCATGGCTAACTTCACACAAGATAGCCGAGCAAGTGCTTCGGATACCAATCTTCTCTCCTCACAGTTGGATTATTGTGGAACCATATGCGACATCTATGAAATTGATTTCAGACGATTTACTATTTTCATTCTTGATGTAAAATGGTTTAGAACTACTTACAACGGTCCCCATGCGACTGTGAGAAAAGATAGTAGCGGTCTCTTTGCAATAGACTCCACCAAACATTGGACCGATGAAAGTGATACTTTTGTTCTTCCCGAGCACTGTGAGCAGGTGCATACTAATGATTTAATTAGTCGAAGCTTTCGTTTTTTAAGTCCATTGATATATATATAATTGACGACATTTGGCACGTGATTTTTCATCTTCAATATAGGTGGTTTTTCATCCGAATCATTCTGA
This sequence comes from Dipteris shenzhenensis, assembly GCF_047967505.1. Lineage (NCBI taxonomy): Eukaryota > Viridiplantae > Streptophyta > Polypodiopsida > Gleicheniales > Dipteridaceae > Dipteris > Dipteris shenzhenensis. The sequence goes on along the minus strand of NC_141606.1, from coordinate 44,411,839 downwards.
TCCAAGATGGTGGTACGTGATCCAAGTTGCACCACGAAGTAAGCAGATTTTTGAAGATCGAGATGTGGATATGGAGATGCCACTACCAATGCCGGATCCAATTGATGAATCTAGCAAAGAAGATGTAGATCACCATATGAGGCAAGAGGAAGATGCGCATAATGACATCGCACGGGAGCAGGATGGAGATCACGATATTGATGAGGAAGACAACAATCATCAAGATCAATCACCACACTTAAGCTTAATTGAAGAAGATGATCAAATACTTTTATGTGAACGTACGATACTAGAGTACGATGATGATATAGGAGATCAACTCGGTATAGAGTTGGAGATAGACTTGCTTGGCGCCTTAGACTTGGCTCAAGATGAAACAGTTGATGTAAATGCTATTATTTAATTTGATTTTTCTCATCTCAAACTTGGACATGAATATATGAGCTTCAAAGGCTTGATGTACATGCTCTCATTTTTTAATTCTCTATGAGCTCAAACATGTATGAAAATTTAAAAAATTTTGTCATTGGAAAAAAATAATTTTTAAGGCTAAAAAAAAAAAAAAGACCTCTCTGTAAAACGTCGCTATAATATATTGTCTCAGTGTCGCTATATAGCGACTTTTACTAACGTCGCTATATAGCAACGTTTAGCAAAAGTCGCTATATAGCGACGATTTACGACACCCGATTTTTATACCGACGATTAATGCTAAGCGGGCGCTAATCGTCGGTACGTAAACATCGCAATAGGATGCGTGTGTAGTAGTGATTTCCGCGATCACGGATCGGGACCTCAAAGTTCAATTCAATAAGAATGGTGCACAGATTTTGGATCTTCAGAGGAAGGTTGTTGGTAAAGGTACACGGTGCAACAACATCTACAAACTCTCAGCTTTCAGTGCTCGAGCCGATGTGAAGAACACTAAGCTGTGGCATGAGAGGTTTGGTCATCTAAACCTTAGATCTTTAAAGGAGATGCATTAAAGAGGAATGATTGTAGACCTACCAAAAATTACAGATCTGCCTGATGTATGTGAAGCTTCCATGATGGGCAATCAGCATTGGCAGCCCTTTCCTAAAGAGGCCACTAGGGCAAAGGCTCCTCTAGAGCTCGTTCACATTGTACGAGCTAGATGTCAAGAATGCTTTTCTCAATGGTTATCTAGACGAGAAAGTTTACGTTCAATAACCAGTGAGACGCTCCAAACCTTGAAATCAAGATTGATTCTATAGAGAGAAGGAGAAAACTGAAATACAATAGAAGGAGACTTTCTGTTGAATCAAAATCGTTTACAATCAATCCTGGAGTCACAATACTCCATGTATGGAGCTCGAACTGCCCGATCACCCTCGAGCTATTCTCACTCTCACTCTCACTCACACCAAGGTGTTTCAATGAATCTCACTCTCACTCAAGATGATACAATCATAGAGCAAAGAAGAATCTCACTCTCACTCACACTCTCACTCTCAATCTTGGAGCTTTTGAAATATGCTGCCTTGTTGCCTCTATGTATTCTGAGTTTTCGACTTAATAGATCATGGAATTAGATCTTGACCTCTTCTGTAAAGTTGTAGATCCCAATTTCAGCTTTCCAAAAAAGAAAATAGCTCCTCAATCCGAGTTTGGAATCCAAAGTTATGATCGAAATAGTGACTGTTGTTTTTATCCAAGAAAGGTGCAACCTGCTTTTCCGCACTTTTAGCTAGCTTTTCCACTTTATCCTACTTTTCTTGCCCTTCACGACCGATTTTCTCCATTCCTGCACCATTCTAGCAATAACTTTAGTTCTTTTTAAATCAATCACTCCTTTTCAAGTTCTCCTTTAGAATCTGCAAAGTTGGACCTTCCTTTATACCTATAAACTCTGGTCACAACTCCCATGCATATATATATTTTCTTGGATTTGTTAAATCTCAAATCACTTATTAGTATTTTCAAAACACGAAATTGAAATGAAAATAAATTTCACAAATAACTACTACTACTGAAACAAAAAAGAAATTCATACACAAAATGTGGAGCATCACAATCGCCCCCTCTCTGAAAAACTCTGCCCTCAGAGTTTAAAAGAAGGAAACTCAGCAATAAGTGAATCTAAGTCTACCTAAGTAGCATCCTCTATAGGATATACATCCCATTTTACCAAAACTTCTACTTTTGTGCTATTTCTAAGTTTCTTGGTTTGTCTATCCAAAATAAGCTGGGGTTCAACCTTCAATGTTCCATCTTCTTGAATTCTAGATGTGTCCTGCAAAACATGAGAAGGATTAGCAACATAAATTTTCAGTAAGCTCACATGAAAAATAGGATGTACTTTGATATTTTGAGGCAATTCAAGTTGGTAAGCCAATGTTCCCACTCTCTTTAATATTTTAATGAAAGGTCCTGCAAAACGAGGTGAGAGCCTTCTATCTCTACCAAGAATTAAATTACTTTTCTTGGGAATGATTTTCAAAAATACCATGTCACCCAACTTGAATTCTCGAAAACTATAGTTCTTGTCATAATAACGTTTTTTTTTGTCCAATGCTCTTTTAATACAATGTCGAATGTGTTTGACTTCCTCATCCATCCCCTCAAGCATTTGTTTTGAAATCTCAAATTTGTTCTCAGAATCAGAGAAATTAACTTGTGAATGACAATTTTGGCCATATATAGCTTCAAAGGGAGTCATTTGAATTGAGCTATGCCACGAACTATTATAAGCAAACTTAGCCAAAGATAAGAATTCAATCCAATTAGTTTGCTTCTCATTAACATACATTCTAAGAATGTCTTCCAGAAAACGATTTATTATTTCAGTTTCTCCATTAGTTTGCAGATGAAATGCTGTGCTCATTTTAAGTTCAGTTCCTATCGCTTTAAATGTAGCATGCTAAAAATTAGATGTGAACTTTGAATCCTTGTCAGAAACAATACTCTTAGGCATATCATGCAAGCGAAAAATTTCTCTTACAAATAATTTTGCTACCTCAAGAGCGCCATTAGTCTTTTTCATTGGAAAGAAATGGGCCATTTTAGTCAAACGATCAACAACAATAAGAATAGTATCATACCCCCCTCTAGTAGTAGGCAATTTAGTGATGAATTCCATTGAAATAGATTCCCACTTTCGAAGAGGAATGTCTAGGGGTTCCATCAGACCTGGCATTCTATGTTGTTCAATTTTGACTCGTTGACAATGTAAACATTCCCTAACATAACAACGGACATCATTCTTCAAATTAGGCCAAAAGAAAGACTTTGTAACCTTGCTATACGTTTTGTTATATCCTACATGTCCAGCGAATGGTGCATCATGACATTCATGCAAAATTTTAGCTTTAAAAGAAGATTGTTTAGGCACACAAAGTCTATCATTACAATACAAATTCCCATTTACTAAGTGAAATCTTCCCTCGACTCTCTCAAAATGATTCTTGGCAAGCTTCTCAAGAATAGAAACATAAAAAGGATCCTGTTCAATTTCAGCCTTAATGTTTTTCATTAAATCAGAACGAACAATGGTTAGGGCATTCACAAGAGGACGTCTACTCAAAGCATCAGCCACCTTATTCTCTTTGCCCTCAATGTATTTAATCTCAAAATTATATTCGAAAAGAAGATCCATCCATGACCTCTATCTAGTATTCAACAAAGGTTGAGTAAGAACATATTTCAAACTTTGATGATCCATTTGAATTTCAAACTTCACACCAAGTAGAAAATGTCTCCAATGTTTCAATGCATGAATAATAGCAAGCAATTCACGATCATGAGTGGGGTATTTCTCTTCATGTTTTCTAAGTTTTCTAGACTCGTATTCCACTACTGTCCATCTTGAGAAAGAACACATCCAATTTGTGTCCCACTCGCATCATAAGTCACAATAAAAGGTTTTCCCAACTCAGGTATCTTCAAGATGCAATTTTCGACCACCTTTGCTTTTAATGTATCAAAAGCTTCTTTACGTTTCTCATTCCATACAAATTTGTTTTCTTGCTTTACCAGGTCTGTCAAAGGTGATGTTATTTTAGAAAAATCCTTGACATGTTTTCTCTCATATTGTGCCAAACCAATAAAACTCCTCACATCTCTTATTGTTTTAAGCATTGGCCATTCTTGAATCACTTTTACTTTGTAAAGATCTATATGGATGCCTTCTTTGGAAATAACTCATCTCAAATAAACAATTCTATCTTTAGCAAAGAAGAATTTACTCCTTTTTCCATATAATTTATGTTCCCTTAAATTTTCAAGTGTTTTCCTAAGATGCATCTCATGTTCTTTTGCGTTCTTTGAATATACCAAAATATCATCTAGGAAAACCAAAATAAAATCATCTAGAAATTCATCAAACACATCATTCATCAGACACATAAAAGTTGCAGGTGCATTGGTTAGTCCAAAAGCAAGAATTGTGAATTCATAATGACCATATCGAGTTCTAAAAGTAGTCTTTGGGATGTCCTCTTTCTTAATACATATTTGATGATATCCCAATCTTAAATCAAGCTTGGAGAAGATTTTACTTCCACTCAATTGAGACAACAACTCATCTATGTGAGGTAGAGGATATTTATTCTTGATGGTCTGCCTATTTAATCCTCTATAGTGAACACATAACCTGTATGTTCCATCCTTTTCCTTTTGAAATAAAACTGGAGCACCCTAAGGAGAAACACCAGGTTGAATAAACCCCTTTTTTTGTAAATCTTCTAATTGAATTTTCAATTCCTTCAATTCATCCATATTGAATCTTTAAGGGGCCCTACAATAAGGTCGAGTTCTTGGTTCTAGTTCTATAGCATGGTCAAGATGTCGAGGTGGTGGCATCCTTGGTAGATCATCAGGAAAGATATCAGAAAACTCATCAAGGAGTTTTCGAACATATTCAGGATGTTCTTCCTTCTGATTCTCTCCCTCAATATTTTGGGTTTCCTCCTTAATCTTTTCAGCAACTTTGTCTCATTCCTCTTAACAATTTCATGGCTGAAATAAGAAAAGCTTGACTATCCCTTTCCTCTCCTTGAATAACTTGATTTCTACCATCTACTCCAGAAAAGCTATGGTTCTCTTTCCACAGTCAATTAAGACTTTGTTTTCAGATAGTCAGTCCATTCCAATTATGGTGTCACACTTCCCCATGTCTATGGCATAAAAATTTCCCTTACAGTTCCTATGTGCTAAGGTAAACTATAAATTTTCAATAAGACCTTGGGTATAGTGTATTTTCCCATTAGTTAATTGGATGGGTTTTCTTATCTTATTCCCAAATTCTAAGTGTTGTGTCCATATGAGTTTAGAAGAGATAAAACAATTTGTGCTACCAGAATCAATTAGAAAATTTATGTCGTGAGCACCAATCCTCCCTTTTACTCTAATGACAGTGGCATGTGCATGAGATGAAAAAGAAACCATGCATTTCATTGCAAGTTCAAATGACTTACCTTCTTCGTCAGCTTCGTCGATGGTTGGATTCATCTCCATCCTGGATCCTTTGACAAAATTGAATTTGGCTTTGTTTGGACATCCAAATGTCAGATGTCCTTGTTCTCCACACCTGAAGCACAATCCCAGCCTTCGTGCTTGTTCAATAAAAGCAGGATCATTTTTCCAAGGAGATGCCTGTCGACCTTTCTGGTTCCCACAGCAACTTTATTCTTGATCTTTGCTTTGGATGCCCTCCTAACTATAAGGAACGAATCTTCTTTGATTTCTAAGATTTCTACCATCTTGTTGTTCCCTCCATCTTTGAAATTTATTGGCACTAGAAAACTTTGATCTTTGTTGGGAAATATTTGAACTCTAAACTCTTGGAAAAGGATGACCTGTTGGAATCATCTTTGTCTTTGTCACTTTCCATTCGTTGTATGCTTCTAATTTTTCAAAATTTTTTGCCTTGGTCATAGCATCTAAGAAGTCCTTGGATCCAATCCCTTTCATCATGTATAAAAGATCCTCCTTAAGGCCTTCTACAAACTTATGTGTAAGAGAGTCACCTGTGACTTCAAGTGCATATCTATGCCATCGAAGGAACTTTTCCTTATACTCATCTACAGAAAATTGTGCTTTCCCTCTTGAACCTCCTTAAAGTTATAAAATTCCATTTTTTTCTCCATGTAATAATGAGGGGAGCAATACCTCTTTTCAACTGCGGCTCGAAATTCTACCCAAGTGATAGGTTCACTTGGTTTTTCTCTAACCTGTAGATGAGGCTTCCACCATAACTTTGCGACTCCACGGAGTTGAAGAGATGCAATCTCTACCTTTCCAACCTCAAATTCTCATAGGGCAAAGAAATCTTCAAGATCTTCGAGCTAAGCTTCAAGATCTTCTCCAATCTTCTTTTCACCATCAAATTCTGAAAGTTTTGCCTTCTTGAAGTCTTGCCTAAGAGGTGATTCAGCAACATCCTCTTCAACTCTTGATCTCCTATGAGGTCTTGGATCTGCAACATCATCCTTGACATTATCTTCCTCTGTTCGTGTCCTCTTCCATGGTCTTGATCCTATAGCATCATCATCTCGAGGTATTTCTACATAAATACCATTGTTGAAATCTCCATTTGTCTCATTTGTTTCAAAAGTATTTGCCACAGCCTTGCCTTTTATTCATTTTAGCTCTTCACTAAGTGTTTAAATCAAAAGATCTTGTTCGAACATCCTCCATTGAACCTCATCATGGTCAGCCATCTCTCTTGCTCACAATTAGAAATTCAACCTGCTCTGATACCACTTGAGACGCTCCAAACCTTGAAATCAAGATTGATTCTATAGAGAGAAGGAGAAAACTAAAATACAATAGGAGGCTTTCTGTTGAATCAAAATCATTTACAATCAATCCTGGAGTCACAATACTCCATGTACGGAGATCGAACCGCCCGACCACCCCTGAGCTATTCTCACTCTTACTCTCACTCACACCAAGGTGTTTCAATGAATCTCACTCTCACTCAAGATGATACAATCGTAGACCAAAGAAGAATCTCACTCTCATTTGCACTCACTCTCAATCTCGGAGCTTCTGAAATTTGCTGCCTTGTTTCCTCTGTGTATTCTAAGTTTTCGACTTAATAGATCATGGAATTAGATATCGACCTCTTTTGTAAAGTTGTAGTACTCTCAGCTTTCCAATAAAAACGAGAGCTCCTCAATCCGAGTTTGGAAGCAAAAGTTATGATCAAAATAGTGACTACTGTTTTTATCCAAGAAAGGTGCGACCTGCTTTTCCCCACTTTTAGTTGGCTTTTCCACTTTATCCTGCTTTTCTTGCCCTTCACGACCAATTCGCTCCATTACCATACCATTCTAGCAATAACTTTAGTTCTTTTTAAATCAATCACTCCTTTCCATGTTCTCCTTTAGAATTCACATTTAAGCTGGACCTTCCTTTAAACCTGCAGACTCCGGTCACAACTCCCACGCATATATATATTTTCTTGGATTTGTTAAATCTCAAATCACTTATTACTATTTTCAGAACACAAAATTAGACCATGCTTACACTTTACTTTAAAAGATAATTTACTACTTAAAACTCAAGTTCAGTTTACTAAAACTATGAAAAGACAATTTACTTAGCACTTCATTATATATTATTATATATCTCCATAAAATGCATTACCATAAGTATCCAAAAGAGAATTCATATACAAAATTTGGGGCCAAAAGATTGTTCATATACAAAATTTGGGGCAAAAAGAGTGTTCATGTACAAATTTATATCCAAAACAGTGTTGATATACAAAAAAATTAGCAAAAATAGTATTCATAAACAAAAATTTTCTCCAAAAGAGACATTCTTATGCAGGGGAGAAAGAGATAAACAAAAGAGGGAAAGAGAGGGGAAAAAGAGAGGAAAAGAGAGGGGAGAAAGAGAGAAAAAGTGAGAACAAGAGAAAAAGAGAGGGGGAAAAGAGGGAAAAGAGGAGGAAAAGAGAGGAGGGAAAGAGAGGGGAGCAAGACAAGAGAGGGGAGAAAGAGAGAACAGGAGAGGGAAAAGAGAGGGAAAAGAGAGGAGAGTTCCTTCACCCATCACTGCATCTAGTGCTTAAGGTGCTAGTTGTAGGCCAATGTATTCATCACAAAAAAAAAAAGAGGAAGTACTTTCTTACCTGGAAAGTATGTGTCCTGTTGGCACCAAATGATCCCGCTTCTCGAAGCCCGATGTTTCATGCTTTTTGCCCTATAAAAGAGAGGAAACATACCATTTTAAGCAAAATAATTAGCAACATTCCAAAGGGTATGGATTGAGGAGACAAAGAGAATCCTATAAACAAGGAGAAAGCACAAAAACAATGGGTAGCTCAGCTTTCACAGTCTCTACTTTGATGATTGTTTTTCATGTATTGTTTCTTCCTTGAGAGAGAAAAGGAAAGGAAAGGAGGAGAGAAACTTTAGAGAAAGGAAGGGATAGTAGAGGAAGGGAAATAAGAGGAGAGGTAGAATGAAAGACAAAGGAACCAAACAAAGTTGAGATAGAAGGGGAAGAGAGGAATTCTTACCTTGAGATAGAGAGGGATCTGCAACAAATCTTGTAGATGCAAAGGAGAATGTAGGAGAGGATGGAGAGGTGGGAACGGGGCGAGGAGGCAAGGGTGGTGGGTGATCACAAGCTAAAAGCAAAATCAAGGGAGAAGAACGCAAGAAAAGTCAAATGGCATCACGAGATGAACAACATGAGTTTTTGGTTCTCAGACTCCGTTGGTATGTGTGTCAGTATGAAAGTGGGTATATAAAAGTAGAGCATCAGTATGGCCATCAATATTGTCCTTTGTATATACGTCACCCATACCAATGAAACAGAGGATTTTTGGGGGTATAGGGTTTATGATGTTTGGAGGGCCTTGGGGGGCTTGGGATATTCTGGAGGGCGAGTGGGTGTTTGAAAGGATTTAGGGGTGATTTAGGCCCCAAAGTGTTTGGGGAAGAGAGGGGATTAGGGGGTGGTAAGGGGGTTTGAGGGAATTTGGGGGATTTGAGTGTTTGGGTGTTTGGGTGTTTGACTTGACTTATGGGGAAGGTTTTGGATGTGTTCAAGTAGAGAGGATGAGTAGTGACAGCTCATCGGATAGGGCCACCTCCCAAGAGTTTGTAGTGGCTTTGTGAGAGATTGCCTTGTCCTTGCACGCATAGCACATGAGGGGGTTTTAGCGAATTTGGGGGATTTGAGTGTTTGGGTGTTTGACTTGACTTAGGGGGATGGTTTTGGATGTGTTCAAGTGTAGAGGATGATGGTGATAGCTCATCAGATAGAGGGCCACCTCCCAAGAGTTTGGAGTGGCTTCGTGAGAGATTGCCTTGTCCTTGCACGCATTGCACATGAGGGGTTGGTCATCATCACTGTATTGTCATGCGCCACTTGCAGATGTATGGAGAGGCACCACCAGAAGAGGATATTGGTCGACATTCTAGTGCCTCATTGGTAAACCAATGATATTTTAATGATTCATGGATATGAAGATTGCTTGTCCTTGTTACATACACTAACCTTGCATCATTATATTATACAAGATGAGGAGAGCGGCAAGGAAGCACATGTACCACCACCACAATTCGAGCAAGATGATCTTGAGGATGATCCTCCAGAGGAGGATGAGGGTATGGCAGACATGATGGATTCTTTTTTTGGAGGAACCATGAGAGATGGGGGTGATATGTCTGAGCATGAGACCATGATGTGAGATTTGACATCAACACGCTTGTATGATGGTGTGAGGATGACAAAACTACAAGCTTGCCTCTCGATCTTGAATTTGCAAGCACAATATGGATGGTCAAACACAAGTGTCTCAGCATTGATGAGGTTTGGAGCCTTGATCTTAGTATCTTGTTCCTAATTGTTTTAATTAATTAGTATCTCATTCACAAGGTTTCTTGAATATGCAAATTGTAATAGGTTGTTCCAACAGATGTTGCTTGTCTCAAATACCATGCCCAATTCTAGAGACAAAGCAAAGAAGATGTTGATAATGGTTGGGATGGATTATGACACCATCCACGCTTGCCCTAGTGATTGTATTTTGTTTCATCATGAGTCTGGCAATTTGGTTAAGTTAATTGCCTAGAATGTGGAGCACAATGCTATAGACAGAACTTGCTCGACGAGACGATCCCAGTGAAGGTCTTGAGACATCTTCCCATCATCCCTTGAATATAGCACATGTTCAGATGCAAGTCTATTATGCAACTGATGACATGGCATGCTACAGACCACTCCACTGATGACACTTTGAGGATCACTTTAGATTGTGCTACTTGGAAGCACATAGACAACATGTGGTCGGACTTTGCGAGGGAGCCACACAATGGATGGGGTGAACCCTTTTGGGTTATGCTCCACATCTTGGTCAACATGTCCCATAGTCTTGGTGAACTATAGTTTCCCACCATGGCTAACAATAAAGAAGGGATACCTCATGCTTGCCCTATTTGTGCCGAGGAAGTACAAGGCCCAAAATATGGACATGTACATGGCACCCTTGATCGAGGAGCTACAGACTCTATTGAGGGAAATACGTGTCTTTGATATTTCTAGAGCCTTGAGGCAGACCACAAACATGTGCATCAGGGGAATTTTGATGGACCATGCTATCCATGATATGGGGAGTGTGTAGGTACGTGCTTTTGCATGCCTATTGATACATTTGTGCTTTATTGTGGTGTGATCTATGCATGTCTAATGACCTATTTTTGCATGCGTATATATGTAGGACTTAAAACACAAGGATACCATGCTTGTCCTAGTTGTGGCCCTAGTTTGAATGCACAACAATCCAAATGTATTCAAGGAAGATGGTTTATGAAGGTCATTCTCAATATCTTCCTCTTAATCATCCTGCATGTTGGATGGACAAAAGTAGTAGAGCCTAATTCGCCTTCACAGCCACTTATCCACATGTAAAACAACTGAATAGAACAATCACAAGGTAAAAGGCATTCATTCAACATCCTTGTCTCTACACCCCTCCGGATACAACTCATACTCTGGCCACAACCACTACTTCCCCATAGCCTTTGAGCAAAGAAATGAACAATATTATGTCAGAACCCACCACAATTCTGTGAAAGATTAACCCACACTGAGAACAACATAAAGCAGTCAACAAAAGCAGTCAACAAACTTAACACATGCACCACATATGGGATCCATGATAAATATGGCTACAATCACAAGAGCTCCTCCTTCGACCAAGAGTATGTCATCTTCGTATGGAATTGAAACTTTGAACTACATGAAACCCACTATCTAAAACCGTCTCTTGCCCATAGTCCTATCACCATAAACAAGATCTCTTCCCATAATTGATAATAAGTATAGGGCTCCTACAACCGGCTGGGCATACACTATGTCCTTCAAACCATTATATGGAATTATTCACATACAACACTCTCTTCATTCAAGGACCCACGAAGTTGAATCCTTTCCACCTTCAACTTTGTAGATCCCTCTCTGCTTATACAATGACTAACCAACCCTGCATGCTCTTGCACTCCCGTTATCTTCTTCAAGAAATGATAGCTTCTTTTCGTGTAGTCATCATTCAAAATTCACTAGCTCACCACTATGCTAATACATACTCCTGAGCTACACAAGATTCCCTACTTTCGCAGAGAACCTAGAGCCGATCTACTCCAATGTTTGCATAGTCACTCTTCTCTATGTTCTCAAGAACCTGCAGTGTTGTGGCTTCTCTAAGGGACCTGGCTCACATGCTTCCCTTCATTCCAAACACCCCACTTCACCATAGAGATACCAAGCTTCGGTCTAGCAACTCTCAGCCTGTGCAGTGGCAACACCCTCCCATGAAACCAAGAGGCACTCAAAGCATATTCTCTGTCATTCTCAGGCTTCTGTGTCATTCTGAACCTCCAGTTATAGCAGATGCGCTTGAAGCCACTACCATAGAGTTCGCTAACATGAAGCACCTGGAGCCCATATACTCCAAGCTCCTATCTCCACCCTTATCTTTTCTTCACAGCAGCTCCCTCCATTCACAATCTTTTTGGTCCTCCTCCCCTCCATGATCAAGACCCCCCAACTAAGGCCTCTACTAGTTCACGCATCTTCTCGGCCTCTCTCAGAACCATGTAGCCCCTCTTCCTTTTCGTGATGATCTCCTGTGTGCCCACAAACTCCTTCTCAAGGATCCCCATCTGTTGCGTATATCCCTCTCATATATCCTTGGCCTCCCTTTTCTCTATGCTCCAGCCTACATTAGTAGCGACGCCCAAGCTACATCCAGTAGCACTCAGTCTCCTTAGCAGAACCTTCGCCCCTGGGAACTACCCCCTTTGTATCTGTGACGGCCTTCTCCTCCTACACAAGAAGCTCCCTTCCATGAGCTCACATGCCTCCTTCGTTGCTCATGGAGCTCCCCTCACCTGTGGTCTCGGGGGGGTCACTCATCATATGTAACCCTATCACGTGAGTTCAACAGAAGGATATTTTTTATTTCTAAAATTTACATAAATAAATATACATAAGGGACTATTTAAAATAGTTTTGGAAAAAATTTACAGATTTGTATAGAAAAGGGGTATATTTTATTAATGAAAAAATTTACAGATAAGGGATTTTAAATATAGGCCTTGAACGCACGTGATATAGAGGGTTTATACATAGCGACCCCCCTGAGCCTGTGGTCATCTCCTCCTCTATCTTGAGAGCCCCTGGCCCCCATATTGATCCTTTTAGCAAGCCCTATAGTAGTGATGCCCCCACAGTCCAGGAGCTTCCAACTGCCACCTTCTATTCAGAAGCTCCCCCGTTTTCATCCTCATGTAGCCACAATTCATGCATGCTTTTTTAATTATAGCCATGTCATCACCTTATTTTCACCACTCTTCCACTCTCCTTCCAACCTTAGACCAAGGTCATTAGTGCCTATTCCAACCTAGGCACACCACCTTTGCACAACCTTCTAGCGCATTTTTCATTACTTGATTGCAACATATAACTGCACGTCCATGAAGCCCACAGACCATGACATGGATGTTCATACAACTTGTAACAAATCGAAAATCACTCATGGCAAGATAAACACAGGACATAGGACGGTAATGAAAAGCATGTCATCCCATACCGATTGCTTTGGAGTGTCTGCTACAACCACACTGCTTTTCATCATCTCCCAAAAGTCCCTGTAGAAGTATCTACCATTTATACATCAGTGAAGAGTCCTTTATGAGGGTGTCCATAACTCATAGCCACCACCACCAACTAGCTATGTACAAAGATATGCACCTGCCCATTAGCATGAAACAAGTGAAAAACATTTTTTCACTTTTATCCACACAACGTGAAGGTCAACTTGATCCACCACCGCCGTAGGAAGGCAAGTGACTAGATTCTAGATTGGAGAGCTAATAGTGAGGAGCCTCCTCTTGGTATGGAGCAGTTGGTTATATTTCATGAGCTTCCATATTGGAACAAGTTACAAATCAATCACCTCTTGGATCCCATCCATATCTTCAAGAATGTTAGGGATTCTATTTGGGCACACTTTGTTGTTGGTGACAAAGACACAAGAGGAGTGCGAGAAGACTTGCACGAGATGGGTAGGATGCCTCACTTGTGGCCCCAAGAGCATGTGCATAGAACTCAAGAGCATGGTTGTACAACTCAGGAGGGTGGTTCAGGAACCCAAGCGCATCCTCCTAGACTTGTTCTCTTGAAGGCACCATTAATCCTTTTCAAGATAGATGAGGCAAGGGTCAAGGCGGATATTACATCTTTTCGAAATGCATTGCCTGAGGGGAGAGTTTACAAAGGACAATAAACTTAGCCCTCAAGTCCCATGATTAGCTTGAAAGAAGAGTAGAACTAAGATTGTGATGCTTTAGTGTAATTTATATGATTGTGACACATTGTTGTAACTCCTTTGTTTCTTGGGTAGTTTATCCTCCCAATTACAGTGAGAGGATGCTTATCAGAAGATGTTAGAACCGATATCTACAAGATCAGTGGCATTGTCATGTATGCTTACTATTATCTCGCCTTCATTATATTTCATACAATTTTAAATGATGGGTATAAAATATTGAATCTTACAAGTGCATGTGGAATAGGTGGATCTCACAAAAAGAGATCTCTATATCGAGAATCAAGAGGGCTAAGGTGGACTCCATTGAAGCTGTGTGGTTGCTTGAGAAGCACTTTCCCTCAAGAATTATGATGACTCAAGTGCACTTGCTTGTACATGCCATTCATAGCCATGGGATGTTTTTCCTTGAACGGTTTATGAAAACTTTGAAGTTATTTTTATGGAAAAGAGCTAGACCGGAAGCATGCATGGAAAAGGGATGGCTTGTGCAAGAGTCATTAGTATACATCACATAGTTTCTTGCATCCATGGATCCTGATATGCCACATGCTTGAAACATCAAGGACGATGATCATGTCATTGCAAAGGCTCCCCAAGGTAAAAGGGTTGAAAGAAAGATGAGCAAATAGCAAAGAGAGAAATTCAATAAGTTTTGTGTCCTTAATAGTCTCAAGATGCAAAGATGGGTGGAGAGATATGAAGTGGCCAAAGCAAAAAATAATAAATGAGAGGATGAGATTTAGAGTCATGCATATGCGGAGGGTGCTAGATCCACCAGACCTTGCTCTTCTCCCTGGACACATGTCTCATGATTGTCTACAAGAAGTTCTTTGTGAAGTCGAAGATGATGGAGAGGACGTAATCGGATTGAGAGCGGGAGCTTGTAGTCAGATGTATGCCACATGTAAGTTTTCTATCTTTCTACTTAATTTGGGTATTTATGATCACAATCGCTACAAAATGCATCCTCATTGTTTTACTCATGTTCTTTTGTAGTAGTGCATTGTTGTCACATGGACATCATTTTTATGTGGAATGCATCGATTCAAGGAGAGTCACATGTGATTGTGGAGTCATGGCTAACTTTGTACAAGATAGCTGAGCAAGTGCTTCTAATACCAATCTTCTCTCCTCGCAGTTAGACTATTGTGGGACCATACGTGACATCTATGAAGTTGATTTTTGACGATTTAGTATTTTCATTCTTGATGTCAAAAGGTTTAGAACTATCTACAATGGTCCCAAGGAGAGCCAGTTGTGGCTTCTTTACCATTGACTCCACTAGACCCTGGACTAATGAAAGTGATACTTTTGTTCTTCCAGAGCATTGTGAGCAGGTACATACTAATTAATTGACTAAAAGCTAATATCTTTGTTTTCAAACAAATGTTGGTAGATGTTCATATATATATTTTTTAATACTTAAGCATAGATAAATATAATTACTAGTAGCTAATTTGTATCTTTAACGTAGGTGGCCTTTCATCCAAATCACTTGGATCCAAGATGGTGGTACGTGGTCCAAGTTGCTCCTCGAAGCAAACATATTTTTGAAGATAGGAATGTGGATACAGAGATGCCGGTAGGAGATCCAAATAATGATGTCGATGGTCTAGGGAAGAGGATAAAGATGATGATATGGGCTAAGAAAAAGGTGACAATAATGACATTGTAATGGAGGAAGGTGGAGATCATGACTTTGGGGAAGAAGAGGGAGAACTAGAGGCCGGTGAACTAGAGGATCATGACTTTGGGGAAGAAGAGGGAGAACTAGAGGCCGGTAGACATACAATAGGGGATGAGATGTAGGTGATCAATTGTATGTAAACCTTCAGATAGCCATATTTGGTGCACAAAACTTGGCACCATTGATGTAAATGCTACTGATTCATAGTTTTGACATCAACGAGACTTCCTATATGTAATTTGGCCCTTACATTTTTATAGTGACATTTTGTACATTTACTTGTAAAATTGTATGCTAAGTTCACTATCAATATATGAGTGTTTTGATCTCAATTTTGGTGTACATACTCTTATATTTTTTATCTTTCAAACGACCAAACTTGTGGTCCAAAATTATTTTGGGACCCTTGGAAATGACGTTCTGTAAAAACGTCGATATGGAAAATTATACCTAAAAGTCAGTGAAAGCATCAGTAAAAGCATCAGGGCAAGGGTTAGTAGTAGTCGGTATGTATGTTGTGATGTATGTTGGTATATACTAACCCCTATACCTACATATATACTGACTGCTATTTTGACATCTACACTAACACCTTCCACGCTCGCAAACCGATATTCGTGCCCATGCTCGCGAAGCATCAATAGACAGCATCAGAAAGAGGCCCGTGTCTTGTAGTGTGGGAGTAAGAAAAAACCCCCAAAATTACTTTTGAATCACTAAATTTGACCTCTTGTAGGGCTCAAAACAACCAAAATAGACGCTTGATAAGAATGTGCTTAAGAAAGCAATTTGGGCACTTGGCTTGGAGCCAAGTGCCCAAATCTCTTTGTTAAGCACAAATGACTTTTTACTATTTTTAGTATAGAATTTATTGGTTTTGGCATCACCATTGTGTCCGGAGTAGGAAAAGACCAACTAAAATTGGCCTCTCAGAAGAGTCAGATACGAAAGTGATTTAGACACCTGCCTTAGACCAAGTGCCCAAATCACCTTCTTAAGCACATTCCTATCATGTGTCTGTTTTGGTCATTTTGATCCCTTTTGAGATGCCAAATTTAGTGATTCAAAAGTCATTATGGGGGTTTTTGATTGCTCCAAACACAATGGTGATGCCCAAATCATCAACTTATGCACCAAATTAGTAGAAATCCATTTGGGTCCTTAGATGTATCATTATGACACATTGAAAAATAGTCGAGCAAAAACTTCAAAATGTCAGTTTATCTATTTTGTGATTTGTATAAAGTTGTGCTTCTCACTCTAGAACTTTTTAATTTTCAGCCAAGAAAATAAGAAAATGATGAATTTCTTAGAGAGCCTCCAAGTGAGCTCCATTTTTTCCTAGTGTGGCTCTCAAAATGAAGATCTACATTGTGTGGATGGCCCAAATAATGTTGTATATATCGCTGAATCCAATCAAAAGTGATCAGTCTCATAGAAGATGACAGCTTTGGAGAGAAGCAAAAGCATGTGGACCTGAGCAAGTGATGCAACGGAGGACGCAATGAGCACCATCATGCAGAACTCCGGCCTCACAAAGATGGTAGGTTCCAGATACAAATGTGCGGACCTAACCCTCGGGGGGGTCACTATGTATAAACCCTCTAGATCACGTGCGTTCAAGGCCTATATTTAAAATCCCTTATCTGTAGATTTTTTCATTAATAAAATGTACCCCTTTTCTATACAAATCTGTAAATTTTTTCAAAAACTATTTTAAATAGTCCCTTATGTATATTTATTTCTGTAAATTTTAGAAATTAAAAAATATCCTTCTGTTGAACTCACGTGATAGGGTTACATATGATGAGTGACCCCCCCGAGACCTAACCTGAAGGCAAAGGTTGTAACTTTTTGATGTGGTGACATGATGTGGTTGATTCGACTACTACTTTACTTCATTAATGTCCTTGCAGTTGAGAAGCCATTGTTATAAGTGTTTTAAGTGCCAACTATGGGCTACTGATTAGCAGTAGTCCTAAGTTGCGACATGTTTTATTGTGAAGATGCAGTTTGCTGGTTGGAGAGATTAGTGTATGTTGTTGCAGGTGCTACATGGGTTCTGTGCTACGAGGTCTTATTGCCGGGATGATGCTATGGTTGCTGCTTGAGGTGCTACTGTGGCTATTTGGGGGCATGATCGTCAAACTTGAGCAGAGCCATTCGATTGTGATTTGGGAATGAGAGTATACGATCCTACTGCAGATTGCAATTCGGATCCAAAACGAACGTAGTTGGTTATGCCCATGCGATCACAACAACAGGAGCTATCGATTTTTTTTGCTCGTTGCAGCTTGTACCTGAAACACAAAGAGGAAGAGAAGTCCCTTGCATCCGGTACAAAGGGAGACTGTGAGTCTTGTTGCAAAAAGTGCAGCATGCAGCAATCCTCAATCATGGCCCTCATAATGGAGATGATGAAATGGAAAAACAGGTTGTTGCACTTCCAATTGAGGACTAGCAGGTGACTATAATGACAATGAGAACCGCACTCTACCAAACTTAGGGAGCATGAGCGCTAGCATACATGATTCGAATGGTTTTTCCTCCTAAGGAAAATTTTTGTCTGTAGGCAACACAAGCAAAAAGGCTGGCAATATCAAACAAGTGAGGCAACCTTTTTCACAAGAGACCTTTTCATGTCATGAATCATCTAAAGAATCAACAAGAGGGAGTGTCTATTGCTTCACAATCGTTGCATGGCCCAAATGGGTAGGCCTTAGTAATCCTTTGGCCTCCAAACAAAAAAAATCGCATATTCAAGCAATGTGCAAAAATGGCAATCTATATGGAACAAGTGATGCAAACTTTTTTAAAAAGTAACTCAAAGTGCTTCATTCTTTTTGGGATAGTAGTTTGTGATTATCTATCATATACTCATCTTTGGTTCTCTCAACAATCCTTGAGAAATTTCATATAGTATGTGAGTGATCACCTCACATGAACAATGACAAATAATAAAAGCACAGCTACAACCAACTCTTCATAAGTAGATAGGAGACACATTGCCCTTTTTTTACATTTTACTATGTCATTTTTTAAAAAAAAATCTCCACGTAAAGCTCCTATGAATAATTGCAAAATTTTATTACTACGTAGGGCAGACTGAACTTTGAAGCAAGCATGCCTCTACTCAAGCTCCCAATTGTTCCTGTCTGTAGTTGCACGACCATTCCATTAGTTTGTGGAAAGGGGCGAATTCAATGGCTTCCTTCACACTCGCACATTTCGACACAGTTTTCGTCCATGCTCTGAGATGAGGGCATTCTGTCTCATCTGGAAGCTTGAACCTGCCGATTTCTTCGAATACCTTGAGCCATTCTATATAAGATGCAAGGGTGACATCGACGAAGCCTATGCAATCGCCTCCGTAGTAGGGCTTCCCACCGCTCAAGTCTTGCAAGGCTTTGTCTAACGTGATGAAGGTCTCCGTCAAGTCTTTCGCGGCTTTCACTTGATCCTCGCCTTGGCATCTCAGAATTCGGGCGCCTGCATCATAGATCTAATGCACCCAACACGAACCTTCATTAATTCTGCTCTAAGAGTTTAGAAACGAGCTTGTAGTTTAGAAACCTTGGAGTTTAGAAACGAGCTTGTAAACAAAGAACCATATACTTCAGGCATGCTCTTTACTTGATTCAATATCAGGATGCACACTGAAAACAAAATTGCGCACTGGTATGGACGTAGATAGCTAAAATAAGGATGATCAGGCCTCCCTGTGCTCACCTTCTTATCGAGGAAGTCTGCCCAGAAGCGCGCCTGTGCTCGTTCGTAGGGACCCTCCGGAAGCAATTTCTTCGAAGGCCACACTTCATCGAGATATTGAAGTATGATAAGCGACTCGGAAAGGGCCTTTCCATTGTGGATCAAAACGGGGACCTTCTTATAAACTGGGTTGGACTCCAGCAGCAACTGGCTCTTATTGTCCAAGTCCTGCTCCAGGTACTCAAACTCAATTCCCTTCTCTTTAAGGGCAATCAGCACATGATGGCAGAACATGCTGCACCATTTGCTGAGGAGTTTGATGTTGTCTGAAGGCATGGTGGGATAAAGGAGCTGAGGGCGCCACAAGAAGGAATGTAGCAGTGAGCAGGTATGGAAGAAGGTGGGCACTTTCGGACATATTTATCACCACTGAAGTTTTTGTTATTTTGTGGTTGTTGGAATGCACTTACCAGCTCAATGCACGCACGCCGCACATTGAATTTTGAGTTTCTCTTTGGTCATCCATGATAAGCTTGTTTAAAAGGACACGTGACATTTCCAACCGGGAAATCAAAGGCTGATTTCAAGGTTGTACAAATTTTAATGGAATTCAACACTTTGCGTTTTATTAAATAGACTTTCAAAGCTTGCATGATTCTTCTTCTTCCTATATTTAAATGTTCATGCCTTCCTTTTCAAATGTATTTAGAAAAAAACTAGTATGTCTTTATCTTTGTGATCTAATTGCGTTCACTAAAATTCTTGAACAATTCCATAAATTAAACAAGCCTGACAATGAAAGTAAGAAGCATAATAATACATACTTTGTTCAAAAGGTTGCAAGTTGATCACTCACACACACACACACACACATGTGCCCGTGATTGCATGCGCGCACACACACACATAGAGAGAGAGAGAGAGTCGTTACATTTGCATTCACACTATTCATAAGAAAATAGGAAATTTTCTAACTTAGCACTTTATAAGCCTAAAGAGTTGGCATTTGAAGATCTTCATTATCATTTAGCATATACGAGGCCTATAGAAAGATAGAGAGATTATTGGTTGTAAGCAGTTAATGATGTGATGAATCAAACATTTTACAAGTACTAATAGAAAATCAACGGCAAAAAAGTCGAAAACACATAGTTGAAGCCACCCTACAGTACTGCGATTCTAGTACATCTCAATAACATAGGATACTTGGTATGCTTCATTGCATTTCTGCCAATAGTGGCCCATGTATCTAATAAGGTCATGCCTTCCATCCATGAGGAGCAAAAAAGGTACTCTTGCTTCACTATCGATTCCTCAAACACCTCATCATTGGTTGCTCTCTTCTTTTCACCATAACATGATGCTAGCTTTTGGATTTCCAAATTTCCATAGTCTCTAAATCACAATCTAGGTGGAAAGTTGGCAGATGCCAAGCCTTGAAGCACCTTAAAATATCATAATAAACAACTCTTATTTTAGGTTTTCAATAACAAAGGTATGAAAAGTTTTTTAAAATGCAATGGCACTATCTGAATTTCACTCATCAAGCTCTTACCCAATTTAATACTCCTCCTATACATATTGCCTTGAATTAACGATCTAAGGGCATAGACTTAACCATCTATGGGTCCAAAGTAAGGAATGATATGAAAACCCATGCAATCATCAATTGAAACATTTGTATTGACTTGATGCTCATAAATAAAGCTTTTTAAAATTCGTTTGGTTTCTACTTGAATACAACTCATGACAAATGAGATATCTACATACTTATGTTGAATTTTTTTTTAAAAAGATGGAAGTATGGCTAAGATATCTACCATAAAATGAAGATAAGAAATAAATTCAAACTTGCAAATCTTTCCAAACAAATTTGCATTATTAGCCTTTGTAAATGCCAACAATGACTCCAATGATTCACAAATCTTATGAACCACTTGGTGTCTACTTAGTCATCGAACTTTGTGAGTACAGCTCATATGCAATACCCCACATCCAGACTCATTTTCTAGACTTTCCAACACATATTTTTTTATTGACTTGTTTCATGTGCAATGTAGTGTATATTTGACATAAATGGATTATGTTTTTTCAACAAAGTTTCCAACCCTCTATTTTTTCCAATCCTAGTCCTAACACTATTTGAAACAAATCAAATCACTCATCTCATATGAAGAAAATATTTGGAATATCAATGCCACCCCTTCCCCTCCTTGAATCTACAACTCATATACTTGTCTCATGTGCAATGCACTGTATATTTGACATGAATGGATTATGTTTTTTCAACAAAGTTTCCAACCCTCTATATTCCTTATTGTATTGAAAGTTAATTGTCTGGGTGTATTTAATGCCAATGTTTTCTCTGGTGCTTAGCAGGGTGGCATCCTCCCATTGAGAGACACCTTCATCTATGGGCTAGTCTTCCATTGTCTATGACTTGGCCTCAAGTTTTTGTTGGGCCATCATATCGTATGCATATGTAGCGGAGGCAAAGGCTTCATAAGGTCGCTTTACAATCACCATGAGCTAGTTCCTCAAATTTTCCCAAAGACTCTATGAGGTTTCAAGTAACTGCATTTTTAGTTCATCAATTTCAGTGGATGACATGAAAGTGACATCAACTTCCTCAGTCATTTCTTTTAATGACTATTCTACACCTTTAAGTGCTCAGATCCTCTCCTTGAGGATTTTGTTTTCTATTTGCATGTCTGCGTGGTCTACTGCTAGCCTCTGGAGTTGCAAGAGGAATTCAATCTTCATTTCCTCCAGCCACTTAGTCACTATGGGCATGCATTCCTTCTGAATGCTTACTTGTGCAAGCAATTTGGACACACGTTTCTCTTCTAAGTCTTTGTAATGCTGGTACTCCTCTTGCAACTTTGCCAATTCCTATTTGCAGTGTGCCAATTAGAAGGTCAGAAGAATGTCATCTATACAGTAGATAATACAACAAATCCAGTGCAAGGAACATGCATTATCCCTATGAACAATTTCACTGGTATGAAAGGATTAGTGAAAGATGCACTCTATGTTCTGAAGCTGAGCAAGAACCTCTTGTTAGTAGGTCGAATTATGGAACACAACTACCGAGTCATCTTCAACGGAGATGAATGCACTACCAGAGACAAATCCAGAAGATTTTAGCTAGTAGGAAAAGGAGTGAAGGAAGGACGCTTGTACAAAATGCTAGCTACAATTCCGGATTTGCATGCCATGTTAGCTCAACCACAACAGATGCCACTATCCACAAAATGGCACAAGAGATATGGTCATGTCAATTTCAAGAGCTTGTTAGATTCAGGAATCAAAATATGGCAATTGGGATTCCAAAGCTACAGTTTCTTGGAAAAGTTTGCGAAACATGTTGCTTCTGCAAACAAAAGCGAACCAACTTTGGTAGAAGCACCTCTCAAGCATTAGGTATTCTTGATTTGCTTCACACAAATGTATGGGGTTATGCCTAGACCTCTAGTGTCAATGCATCAATTTACTATTTGACTTTCATCGATGACTACAACAGATATTGTTGGGTCTAGTTTCTGAAAGAGAAATCTGAAGTCTTTCACAGCTTTCAAAAATTCAAAGCCATGGTAGAAAACCAGATAGGTATAAAGATCAAAGACATGTCTTCAGCATTCATGAACTTTTGCACAAGTCACGGTATTCGAAGACAATTCACTTGTAGAGATACTCCTCAGTAGAATGCAAGAGCTGAAAGGAAGAATGGTATTTAGCAGATAGTGTTAGAGCAATGCTTCGTGAGAAGCATCTTCCAAATTAGTATTGGGTAGAAGCAATAGCCATGGCAAACTACTTGCTTAATCACCTTCCGACCGAACCGATTCAAGGTATGACACCTTATTAAGCATTGACTAGACACAAGCCATGCATTGGCCATCTCCGCATATTTGGTTGCATAGCATATGCCCACATTCATGACGACCATCATAGGAAATTGGATGCGAAGTCAGGTAAATGCATCATGGTTGGCTACAGTGAAGAAAGAAAAGCATACAAGACTTTGTATGATCCCATCAATCGCAAGGTAAAATTCCCATCAATCGCAAGTTGTATG
This sequence comes from Dipteris shenzhenensis, assembly GCF_047967505.1. Lineage (NCBI taxonomy): Eukaryota > Viridiplantae > Streptophyta > Polypodiopsida > Gleicheniales > Dipteridaceae > Dipteris > Dipteris shenzhenensis. The sequence continues at coordinate 44,388,553 of NC_141606.1, read as the reverse complement.
ATCCCATCAATTGCAAGTTGTATGATCCCATCAATCGTAAGTATGATTCGTATTGGATTTCACATAATTCCCAAGTAAAATTCTTGTACAAAGCATCCATTTCTTCATTCATAGCAGTTTTCCATTCTAGCTTGTCTATTGCATATGTACGAGAGCTGATACAGGATGAGATCATTGATCTAAAATAAGGCCAGATCATCTACCTTCCATCAGGAAATAAGGCCATAGCAAACAAATGGGTATACAAAGTTAAGTACAATCTAGATGGAAGCATTCAAAGATACAAAGCCAGACTAGTTGCAAAAGGATTTGCACAGCAATATGGTCAAGATTATGATGAGACTTATTCTCCAATAGCAAAGATGGATTCGATACAATTCTTGATATCACTAGCGGCACTCAATAGATGGAATGTGTACCAGCTCAATGTCGAGAATGCATTTCTCAATGGTTATTTGGATGAGGAAGTCTACATGCAACAACCAACAGGTTATGTTGAACCAAGAAAAGAGAATCAAGTTTGCCATCTCAAGAAAAGTCTCTACGGCTTAAAGTAAGCACCCAAAAGTTGCTACAGCAGAATCGACAAGTATTCTGTTGATCTTAAAGCAAGCACCCAAAAGTTGGTACAGCAGAATCAGCAAGTATTGTGTTGATCTTGGATACATGAAATCCAATACGAATCATACTCTCTACTACAAAGTTCAAGGGGAAGACATTACTATTGCACTTTTGTACGTAGATGATCTGGTTGTGACCGGGAGCAAGGATAGCTTCATCAAGAAATTGCAATAAGACCTATTAGCAGAGTTTGACATAAAAGATCTTGGACTTATGCACTATTGTCTTGGTATTGAGTTCTGGAGAGATTCACACAGCACCTTCATGAGTCAGCTCAATATGTTGACAGTCTCCTGAAGAATTTTCTTATGGCAGATTGCAAGATTGCAACCACTCCCATGAAACATAGTTTGAAACCTACTAAAGGTTCAAAAAAGCCTACTATCAATGATAGGTACTATAAGAAACTCATCGGATCGTTTATATATATGACTATCACATGGCCAGATATTTATTATGCATTAAGTTCACTTGCACAGTTTATGGCAAATCCAAAACATTCTCACTGGAATGCAGCCAAAAGAGTCTTGAGATACATCAAAGGTACAAGACAGTTTGGGATAGCATACAGAGGAATTCATCCAAGGTTGCATGGATACTATGATAGTGACTATGCCGGAGATCATGAGACTAGGAGATCCAACTCAGGGATATGGATTTTTCCTTGGTCAAGGTGCTATATCATGGTTGTCAAACAAGCAGCCAACTATTTCTTTGTCTTTGACTGAAGCATAATATAAGGCACTCACTATAGGTGCATGTGAGGCTATATGGCTTAGAAGACTATTGTAAGAAACATATTACTTTGATCAATCAAAGCCAACAACAATATACTATGATAATCAATCGGCTCAAGCATTGGCCAAGAATCCAGTATATCACCCCAGGACAAAGCACATTGATGTCAAAGAGCACTTCATCAGAGAAAGAGTGGTACTTGGTGACATCACACTACAACATTGTGATAGCAATGAGAATGTTGTAGACATCTTTACCAAACCACTCGATAAAGAGCTTTTCGAGAAACACCGACAAGCTCTTGGTTTGACACAGAGGAAGGACATTCCCATTAAAGGGGTGTGATGGAATGTAATGCTCAATCCTTCTTTGATTCCCTAGAATCATCAACCTGAGGGAAGGCCTACTTCATGATGTTAATCTTGAGGGAAGGTGTTGAGAGACCACGCCCAACGTCATGTGATTACATGTGCATAGCACTAACACATATAAAATGCTATAAAGAAAAGGGTTAGATGCCCTAATTCTAACCCTAAATGGAATTTTATATATTCTACATTTTCAACTAAATCTAGTGTACACTTAGTCATTTGTGCCAGTGCTCTCTAGCTATGCCCTCTCTCCTCATCTCCACTCTTCTCCTCTCCCCTCTTCATATTTTGTCAATCCATTGTACTCGTTTTTGGGTATTTATTAAAAATGATTATAGATTGATAGAGGTCTTTCACTGAATCAGGAATGAATTAATGTAACCTTCATTGTAGAAGTTTTTTTTTGTTTTGGTATAGAAGTTCAAAATAAGCCATGTCATTTCAACTTCCTATTATCCTTAATGCAATGGTTTAGTAGAAAAAACTAAAGATTGAATTTGTGGTTCATAATCTCTCTCTTAGTTTCACTCTTTTCTAGCTTGCTTACAGGTGGACGTCATTTTTCGAAGAGAATTGGGAATCATGAGCCTTCCACATCTTTCACATGATCAAATGATGTAAAAGAAATTCATGCCCCATGTCTAGTACAAGTGGATACCTTGGATGACAAGCGGCTCCAAGCACTTGAAAATTTGAACACAGCACAAATATGACACAAAGCAAGGCATGATGCTCTCACACAAAAGAAGACAAGCTAGAAATCATGGAAGGAAGCTTGGTCATGGGTTTTAATGGTCATGTAGATAAGTGACTAGATAAGACACTTTGATGTTGTGAAGGTCCCTTTAGGATAAAGCAAAATCTCAAAAAAATATCTACCTTGTGGAAGATGCAGACACCCTATAGCTTCTTGGATGTATCAATGAGTACCCATTGAAGATCTTTTACCTTGTGACACCATGGCTAGCAGACCCCCAAGGCAAGCTTAGGGATTTCCTATGGAGGAAAGATGTGACAAAAAAAGATCTTTTATTTGATATTGGTATTGCTTTGAAGTATGTTTGATATTGGTATTGATTTTATGAAAGTTTGATAACAGTGTGCGGATCAAGTAGCTATCACTTTATTTCCATTTTCTAAGATATTGTAAGAGATCAACAGGATGAGTGGAATCGATCATTATAAATACCCAAGTGCATGAATGATAATACCATGGTATGGGGTGAGAGTTAATTGTGAATTAATTATTATGAGGGTTTTAAAAAATAGGAAGAGTGAGTCATCTAAAGAAGCAAGTCTCATTGTGGGCGAATGTAGCCCGAACACACTTATAAACTGTTTATCTTCAGCAATAATATAGGACATATAGAAAACCTTAATAGGAGGTAGTTGGGCAACTGCCAATGAGGCACGTATGCAAGTTAGTAAGAAACTGCCATATGTAGGAAGTTACATGTTCGGCTCATATGTGTGTAGTGCAGTATTCCGAATGATATGCTCCTTATCAGACTATGTTTTGTCTAGTTTTATGCCTATTCTCTATATGCTGTAGTGATAGAAACATTCATAATACAAAGAATACGTAGTTTTTTGCCTTAATCGAATATATGTGTTGCAATGAATTCTGAGTTGATGTATCCTCTTTCGGAAGTTCTAAATGTATACTCGATGATGCTGTATTTCTACTAACAGATAGATTTTGGGATTTAATTTCTACCTGTTACACCGGCGATCCTGCAAATAAATTGGGCAATGGAGTTGAAAGACAACGAAGGTAGTCACCATGTCGAAGCCGCATAATCTGCAGACATTCTACCCACAAGGGCATGGAAAATTAGAATGAACGAATCAAATCTTGAAGCAATTCTAGATCAAATTGGTTCAGTCAAAACAATCCACGTCTACAAACAATCTGACCCTGCAAAGCAATTAGGCACTTTTGATTGTGAACATGAAAAGAGGGGGCATATGGCTCCTTCGTGTAAATGTTATGGAAGTGGAATGCATGTGGTAGAACATGACAACGTCCAGCCTGAGGCAAGAGAATGCTCAATACCTACAGGGAGAAATTAATATGCTCTACCCTGCTCTTCAGGCGCTAAGGAACCTCCAAGAGACAAATGTGAATGGTGGGAATTGTGAAGCACTTCAAGTGATCATCAGGAATGTATGGGAACTAATACATGATTTGCAACATAAGAGGTGAGAAATCATTGCAGGAGAAATCATGGATGGAAATGTCACGGAGCATTGAGGCAGGTGCAACCAATTCAATCTACAAATTGAAAGAAGAAGGAGTCAAGCAATCTCATAGAATGTTCATGGAGAGAGGGGTAGCAGATGATGTTAGACACAGAGGAAACGGAGTCATCTTCTTGGCTTATCAGTCATCTATACTTTACAAGGGCCCGAGCAAGGGGTTGTATTGATACAAATGAAGAAGGTCTTGGCAAAATGGTTGGAATGCTGAAAGTGGTAGCAGAACCATTCGAAATTTAGCCATGAAGCTGCCCTGAGTTCAAAGCATAAAGACTGAGTTCCTGGTAACACAGTGTCAGGAGAAGATCCTTCCACTAGTTTCGGAGGAAGTTTAGAATACCAAGTTGCAGTCAATGCAAAAAATATTGCATTGTATCCATCACAAACCTTCATCCGGGCAACTTTTGGGTACCACACAGCATTTGGGCTATATGTAGGAGTGCAGAGGCAATTGTTTGATCCACTCCCTAGCAAACCCCACCCAAGGAGAGCCAAACCAGCAGTTCCAATCAACCCGACAATCAACATGCAGAACCCCAAAGTCCGCTCTGCTAAATTCAGTGGCAAGACAAAACAAGACCTTGATAGTCACATTGGGCAATTTGAGACCCAATGGGTAGCAAGTGGTTTCCAAGGTCATCTTGGCAATGCGGTCAAGAAGGAACGATTGGTAGCAACCTTGGTGGGCAAGACCATGAGTTGGTTCATTCAATATGGTATGAATCACTTTCCAGATTACAATGCTTTAAAACAAGCTTTTATGTCAAGGTTCAGACAGGAGAAAACACCAGAAGCAATACTCAAGAAGCTTCAACAATTGAAACAGAAGGATCTATTAGTAGAAGACTATGCTTTAAAGTTTCAAAATCTGAACCAAAGGCTGAGCAAAGGCTAGCCACCGCTCGACTGAGGAGGAAATGGGGGATTATTTCTACAAGTGGTTAAATAAGGAATTGAGAAGTGCTATTATGGGAAGGGATACATTGGCAGGAGCCAACGACTTCGACAACATGGTAGCCAACTGTACAACGTCCGGAATGGAGATTCGGCATGACCAAAAGCAAGTCAAAGAAGGGTGAAAAGAAGGATGCAGAGGATTCAAATTCGGACACAGATTCGGACGAAGACTCTGACAAGGATAGTGAGGATGATGATGCAAAATTCAAGTCCAAGGAGGACTATTCGGATGCTTCGGGACATGAAGTCCAAGAGATAAAGAAAAAAGGAATCCAAGAAGGGAAAGTCCAAGGGAAGTTCCAAGTTCAAGAAAAAGGCAAAAGCTTCCTCAGGGGATGAGAAGTGAGAGAAAAAGATCAAAAAGCATTTGAAAAGTATGGGGCTATCAAAAGCCAGGTCATCTAGAAAGCTCAATGTTACTTTTGTTCCAAACGAAATCATGACAGTGCCAATTGCTGGTACAATCCGAATTTTACAGGGTGGTTGCCTCCTCACATGCAAGCTGCTGTAGTAGTGACACAACCACCTCCAGCCAAGCAAGTAGGGGTGAAGGAGAATGATAATTAGACGAGGAGACCAGTATATCAAAATTGCAGAAGTTATCCTCGACAAGCCAATACAAGTAATGATGCACAAAATTGCACATATTGTGGAAAAACTGGACACCGGCAAGGTCCAGGATGTGAACTCTAGTGTAAACACTGCAATGAGAGGGGCATCCCAATTGTTCAGTGCTAGACTGGATCATAAATGCAGAATCCACCTCGCCCACCACTAGCCCAAGCCAATGTTGTGATCATACAGCTTGAGTAGAATGGGGTAGAGGAAGGACTTGTGAAGGTGAAGCAGACACAGTAACAAAAGAGAAGAGGTTATGGAGCCAGTACTGACCATTTTATGTGATTGTTCAGGGTGCAAATAGGAGAGTAACATGTCAAAGGGACAAAGTGATCCTACAGCACTGGCTGTAACAAGTCTAAAGGACCAATCCCAAAGGAAGAGAAAGTGCCAATGGCAGACAAATGCAAGCACCCAATTGATTGAGATGAGCAAAAAAAAGTTCAACATGACGTTCTTAAAGCCTTGGATAAGGTGAATGTAGATAAAAAGGTTAGGTGGGCATTGACAGACACCACACAACCTATCCCTGTAAAAGTAAAGATTGAGGAAGCAGTACAACCAGCAAAGAAAAAAGTACATCCTCAACGTGCAAAGTCAACATTGATTGAGGATGAAACAAAGGAAGATCAAGGTGACAGCAAAGGGAGCATAGTGCAACCTAAGGAATCTGATAGGCAAAATGAAAGCTAGAAAGTAAACATTCCAATAAAGAAAGGGGCTTGCAAAGAGGCTCCGGTGTACTTAAAGAATCAGAAAAAGAGGTTACATGGGAACAAGAAGAATTGTTTCACAGCTTGCTCAAAGCTAAGATCAATATCATATTGGACCAGCTTCTTAATTTGGCACCTGAATTCAAAACACAATTGTTGGCTAAGTTGTCAGTTGACATGGGGAGCCTAATGGATAAGGAAAAAAAGGAAGAGGGAGAGTCTTTGGAAGTTGACCCAACTATTAATGCAGCACGATTGCGGATCTGGACTATACTGTACCACTTATTTAGGTGGAATGTAAGTCACAAATGATACGAGAAGTCCTATTAGATGGAGGGTCAGGTGTGAACATTTTGTTCGAAGACCTTTACAGGAAATTTTGTCTAAATGAATTAGAACCAACACCTTTTTAGGTGAAGATGGTGGACCAAAGGAGGGTCCAACCTCTGGGAATTCTGAGGAATCAGCAGATTGGAGTTTGTGGATTGACGTTTATGGTCAGTTTTGTTGTCCTCAAATTGTAGGGAGATGAGCAATCGTATTCTATGCTACATTGTAGGCAGTGGCTTTGGGTAGCCAAGATCAAGCAGGATTGGGGGGGGCTGATAGGATGACCATCAGAAAAGGAAAGAAGAAATTTAAAATGGCAATGGTTCCAACAAGGAGTGTACCGAAAAGGGTCAGCCCTTGGCAGTTGAAGGCATTAACATGGTGGCCGAAGTGGAAGATGATGAGGAGGAATGGTTCCTCGAAAGAAATCCATCTCTTGTGCCAATTTTTGAAGTGGATGTGCTGAGTATTCTTAATCAATACAAGAGTCTTGCAGTGCACAATTTTCTAGCAATGGAGATGTCCGCAGTTCCGATTTCAGATAGTCCCAATCCGAAGGAAGCCCAAGAAGAAGGCTAAGAAAAGAAGTCAGATCGACTTTATGTAGACCAATGGGATGTTGATAAGGAGAAGGAGGAAGTTTACATTGAAACATATATTCAAGCAATCATTGAAGCTGAAACAGCATTTGAGGATCACTTGAGGAAGTGTGCAAGAGTACAGGAGGATGATTTAACTGAGATGAACCTTGGAGCAGAACAAGATCCAAAGTTGGTGCATGTTAGCGCTTTGTTAGATTCAACTTTTTCTAAAGGAAATGAAAAATCCAAATATATCATGAAACTCTTCATTGATGTATTTGGATCTTTGTGTTGACCAAATGAAAAAGAGATCTTGTTGTTTGAGTAGCACGGTCTGTTATTTGAGATAGTTTCACTCATCCATAGAAAATTTGCAATGACTTTCCTCGATTGTCCAATTATGAAATTTTTTATATGGACTCCAAGATTTTCTCTAGCTATATAAGTGTATGATCTTCATTATTTGATAAGGATTTTGTTAATTGAGTAGTTCATCTCTGCATATTGCTTCTACACATTTAAACCCGTTCTAATGTGGGTCATTAAAATAAAGTGTGTCATTTTTGGAATGGCTATCTTTTCAAATCTATGATCTTTATTTTTGTTAAACATGATTCGGTATAACCGTCCAATCCATCCAACTAGTCCTCAATAAAGTGTCATTTTTGGAATGGCTACCTTTCAAATCTATGACCTTTATTTTTGTTGAAAATGGTTCGGTCCCAACCGTCCAATACATCTAAACTAGCCTTATCAATTCACCTCTTTCACATCAATTCACCTGGGTTGAGACACAAGATTTTCTTCCAACAAAGACTCAACCCTCACTTTAAGAGCTAACCGGTTAGCTCAAATTAATGCTTTCCTTGAGCTCTTTTTATTTTCTCTATTAGAACTCGTATGACCTTGCCTTTGATGTCTATATATTTTTGTTGATCTAGGGCTTAGATAGAGAGCATGAGCATCTATTTGACTTGATTTAATACCAAAACCTCCTCCTCTTTGGGTTTGAGATGTGACCAAAACTAAACATGTAGTTTTGTGTCACACTATCTTTGACATTAGCTTATAGAGGCATGAGTGCGACTAAAGCTTTAATTTTTTAAAAAGGAAAGGAGGTGTAGTGTTCCACAAATATATGTAGGAAACTAAGAAATCAAAGGGCTTTAGTACTTGATAGTACATGCAAAATACATATATCCCATTCTTGGAGTTCTCTCTTTCCACTTGAAATTTATGATTTAACACAATATCCATATTTAGAAGACATGAAAATTTCAATCAATGCTTACTCTTTGACAAGCCCAACTTGGGCCAATGATTTGAACTCACACAATCATCCAAAAAGTCAAATTCGACATGCTAGTAATGAATCAAAAGCTTAACTGCATTAGTGTTATACCTATAGGATTGGAGCCATTTTCAAATCATGGATCAATGAAGAAACAACAAGGAGCAACGTGTATTGCTTCACAATCACTATTTTTTTTCTTTATGCGATGTTTTCTAGGAGTTTATTTGGGTGAAGCCCCCAAAACAAACCCTAATCACAATAATAAGCCTTTCTTACCACATCTCTTTTATTCTACTAATATTTCACATTTATAAAGAGCAAGTAATGCATCCTTTTTCATTAAGTATCCCAGAGTGCTTCATCACTTGTTGGAATAGTCGTTTGTCATGATGGGTAAGGCAGTATCTTTGGTTCTCTCAAGATCAACAGTCCTTGAGAAATTGCGTATAGTATGTTACCAGACCTGACTGATCACCTCACATGAGCACCTCAAGCTTCCGAACTAGAAAACTCTCATGAGCAACCATGGCATGCCTGTACTCAAGCTCCCAAGTGTTCCTTTCTGTGGTTGCATGACCATTCCAGTACTTTGTGGAAAGGGGCGAATGCAATGGCTTCTTTCACACTCGCACATTTCGACACAGTTTTCGTCCATGCGCTCAAATGAGGGCATTCTCTCTCAGCTGGTAGCTTAAAGCTGCCAATCTCTTCAAATACCTTGAGCCATTCTATATAAGATGCAAGGGTGACATCGACCAAGCCTATGGAATCGCCTCCGTAGTAGGGCTTCCCACCGCTCAAGTCTTGCAAGACTTTGTCTAGCGTGATGAAGACCTCCGTCAAGTCTTTCGTAGCTTTATCTTGATCCTCGCCTTGGCATCTTAGAATCCGAGCGCCTGCATCATAGATCTGTTATGCACCCAACACCACCCCATTATTACTTGTAGCAGACGACTTCTACTGCGAATCTAACCCTGGAATCTAGCTTCTTAAAGAAGCACCATATACTTCCGGCATGCTCTTCTCTTGATTCGACAGGGTGCAGACTGAAAACAAGATTGCGAAGTTCGAACTACTATTGTAGACAACTAAAATATCAATAATCAGACCTTCCCGTGCTCACCTTCTTATCGACAAAGTCTGCCCAAAAGCGCGCCTGTGCTCGTTCGTAGGGACCCTCCGGAAGCAAACTCTTCGAGGGCCACACTTCATCGAGGTATTGAAGTATGACAAGCGACTCGGAAAGGGGCTTCCCGTTGTGGATCAAAACGGGGACCTTCGTGTAAATTGGATTGGACTCCAGCAGCAACTGGGTTTTACTGTCCAAGTCCTGCTCCAGGTACTCAAACTGGATTCCTTTCTCTTTAAGGGCGATCAGCACATGATGGCCGAACACGTTGAACCATTTGCTGAGGAGTTTGATGCTGTCGGAAGGCATGGCGTGATGAAGGAGCTGAACACTGAGCAGAGCTATGGAAGCGACTGGGTAGCTTGGAGGATGCACGACATATTTGTTTGAATGTACGCACCATTGAAGGAAGCCTTTCAATGCGAACATTCACTTTTGAGGTTCTCTTTAGTCAACCATAACACAAATTTTCAACTACACCCTTGTCCTTATAGCGACTTTTGGTTGTACCACGAGGAAAAAGAAATTTCAAATTCCAATTTTCAGTGACAACAAAAAATACTAAGAAAATATTAATGAGAGCTTAAGGAAGCTCTTGCCTCTCCAAGAGCATTTCTCTCTAACTTCACTATGACTTACAAATGGCTTCACTAATCTAGGTGCAACTAGTGATGAAATTCTAGCAACACCCTTCTTTTAAAACTTAAATTACAAGATATTTTCACATGAAAAGGAAATTTCAAATTCCAATTTTCTTTGGACAACAAAAAACACGTAATTAAATATTTTATATATTATCTTGAAGTTCAAAGCATCATTCCATTTTTGTATTTAAAAATCCATACAAAAATAGGTAAATGCTAAAAAGTCAAATCATCTTCCCATTTCCAATATAAAAATGGAAGATCAGTGTTCTCAATGCTTTTATTCTCTGGATTGAGGAAATTCTATATTTAGATAAAAAGGAGAGAAGCAGAACGCTTCAACCCCCTTAAGTTTTGCAATATATTTTTGCATACAGGGCTCAAGCTCAACAATTGTAGCTTAGCCTAAGGTTCAACATTTTTCTGGCATAGCTAGGGGTTGAAACAATACTTGTGTAGAATAAATATGCCTAGCACATAACTAGAAACACAGGAGGCCCGATATCCAACAATATTAACACCACCAAAACCACAATGTGCCACCCAAACCATAAGCAAAAATGCATGGCCACAATAGGAATTCTACAAATTTTTGTCTCAAACCCAAATGAGAGCCTTAAATCCTAACATTCACCTTTACAAGAAGCATTGTTAAAGACCCTCTAAGAAATGATCTACTAAAGAATCCATGCTGAGATTTAGTGTTTCCCCCTAGGCAAAGACAAGAAGTATATAAGCAAGGTAAAATTATAACGCAAAAGCTGACAAGTTTGTTGTTTTGCAATCGGGAACTGCAAAAAATCATAGATTCAGAGAAGAGTTGCAATTGAATATTCTTGCTTTTCGACTCATTAGAAGCATGATCAAGGTTTAAAGAGTCATCTAAGCTAAGAGGTTATCTCCCCCTTCAATGTTTAATTGGCAGTGGTTGGCTAGGGGGCTCATTCGGTCCAATGCCTCCTGTAGGGAGGAGTTAGCAAAATACTTGTCGATTTTGTTGTACCAATTTCTGGGTGCTTGCTTTAAGCTGTAGAGACTTTTCTTGATATGGCAAACCAGATTCTCTTTCCCTAGTTTAATATAACCTTCTGGTTACTGCATGTAGACTTCCTCATCTAGATGACCATTGGAAAAAGCATTCTTGACATCTAGGTGTGGTACACATTCCATCTACTGAGTGTGGCTAGTGATATCAAGAACCATGTGGAATCCATCTTTTCTATTGAAGCATAAGTCTCATCATTATCTTGACCATATTGTTGTGCAAATCTTTTGCAACCAGTCTAGCCTTGTATCTTTCAATGTTTCCATCTAGATTGTACTTCACTTTGTAAACCCATTTGTTTGCTATGGCCTTCTTTCCTAGTGTTCTTGTACAAAGCTTCCATTTCTTCATTCATGTATGAATTAAATCAAGAATACATCATGCTTGAGAGGTGTGGGTCAACGTTTGCTTGGGTGTAGCCAATTGCGAAACTATTTTCGGGGCCATTTTGGGACCATGATGTGATGCATTAGTGGGTGAGATTTTGAATTTTGCACGGACCTGCGCTCTCGCCATAATTTTTTTCGGCATCATGATTTCTGCACTGGCATAATAATGAGACACAATCTTATCATTATCAATAGTATAGAGCTTGACACATGGCGCTATATGCATTTACTCATGAGCATAGAGACTGTTTGTCTTCCTCAGGCCTGACTACATCACATAGCTTTTGCCTTGCCACATGTCATTGCACAGCTTCGCCATCTATCACTACACAACACAATCTTTTGTTGCATTGACCACCATATCGATTCAAATAATTATGTTGGCATGGAGCGACCACCATGTTGGCCTGACTACATCACAAAACTTTTGCCTTACCACCTATCATTGTGTAGCTTTGCCATCTATTGCTTCGAAACACAATCTTGTGTTGCATTGACCATCGTGTTGGTTCAAACAATGATGCTGGCATGGAGTGACTACCACATTGGCCTGTCCATAGCACAAAACTTTTGCCTTGCCACATGTCATTGTGCAGTTTCGCCATCCATCACTGAGCAACATAATCTTTTGTTGCATTGACCACTGTGCTGGCTCAAGCAATGATGTTGGCATGGAGAGACCAACACATTGGCATGAAGACCACCGTCGCATGTCAATCCCTAAAGGGGACCCCTCAAGGTCCTTATCTGCAACCACCGTGCTGGTTGTTGGAGCTGTTATAGTTCTAAAACAAGGAAAATATAGTCTTATTTTGGAGCTATTTTAGTCCTATTAGTCCTTGTGCAACAATTTCTCAACCACCGCACTAGTTCTTGGAGCTATTTTAGTCCTACTAGTCCTTGTGCAACAATTTTTGCTAGTTCTTGGAGCTATTTTTGTGCTATTTTAGTTCCAAGCTAAGAACAATGTAGTCCTATTTTAGAGCTATTTTAGTCCTTCTGCAATAATTTCTTGTGCAGCAATCACACCGGCTGCACTGGTTGCTAGAAAATTTCCTAAATGAGGGCATTTGTGAACCATTTTCACTACAGTAACATCAAAATTTTCAACAATTTCTTGTGCAACAATCCCTATGGTTGTAGTAAAATATAAACGAGGGCAGAAATATGCCATTTGTGCTTCTATAGAGCCACTTTCACTATCAAAATAACAACAATAGTTTTTGCAATAATGATACTACATTGAAATTGAAACAAAAGAAATTACATCCGATAGTTTTTGTGATAATTGTATTACATCGAAATTGAAACAAAATAAATTACTTCCCAAGCAAACATTTAACAAAAGAGATTACATCCAAAGATGCTAGCACTTTGTCTTTATGACACTTCTTTGAACACTTTTAGCACTTGTCAACACCACCGCTGTGGCAGGACCTGGTGCCACATTTTGCCCTTCTTTGCACTTTCTTATTCTTTTGACCTAGTGCCTCGTATATGCAAGGGACAATACGAGCACCTCATAGTTAGCACTTTCTTACAATTTTGACCCAAAACTCCTCATATGCAGAGGACAATATGAGCACCTCGTAATTGAACATAACTTCTTCATAGCAACTTCCTTCCTATAATCGAGCACAACCTTCAACAATTGGCAGGGAACTCAATCTGGTGGTGGTGAGCTCCAGCACACTGATGCTCTCAATGTGTTAGAGATCATCACCAAGTTGAGTTCTCCTTCCCTAGTGTTGAAGGTTGTACTCATTTATGAGAGGCTCATAACCAAGCTGAGTTCTCTCCTTGTGGGAACAACGATGATGTACATTCGTAGTTGAGAATAGGATCAAATGCAATGGACAACGCTTGACATTGGGTAGGGGATTCAATCTGGTGGTGAGCTCCAGCACACTGATGCATGCTCTCGGTGTGTTAAAGCTCATCACCAAGCTGAGTTCTCCTTTCCCATTGTAGAAGGTTGTGCTCAACTTATGAGAGGCTCATTACCACCCAAGTTGAGTTCTCTCCCAGTGCCTGACAGAAGAACAACGATGGACATTCATAGCTGAGAATGGGATCAAATGCAACGGACATAAAATCCATTCTGCAATCCCCCCCTTAAGACATGTTTCCCTTGGCTCCCCATCTTGCAACTCCCTTGGTCACAGCTATGGCTGGTGGAGTGTTGCAGGATGGAGAGCCAAGGAAATCAATGGATTCCATGACTGGGCAATATTATGAAGGGGCATCGAGGTTGTAGCAGAAGATTCATCAGAGGGGTGGAAGGGGGCTTGGAGAGCGTGGAAGGGGATAGGAGAGGGATTTTCCTAGGTACGGTGAATTGTTTCTCTGCCCTTAAGGCCTTTATATAGCTAGACTTTCTGCCCTCGCACTCTTTCCCATTCATTTATTATGTTAGTTTGTGCAACTCTCGGTGCCTATCGCTACTAAGAGCATACAATCCACTCGTTGGATTTCGCTGGTAGCCCAGCCTAATGTAGGCGATCATATACATCATCATCTAGCCATGATGTGCGACTAGATGGTTTACATTATCTACAAGTGCAAAAACATTGACATAACTCCGATAAGTACTTATTGCAAGCAACATGGCAAAAAGGCCAACTATATTGAACATGTCAGACAAACTTTTTCACAAGAGACCATGAATTGTCAAAGGAAACAACAATAGGCATTGTCTATTGCTTCGCAATCGTTTTTTTTTTTTGAAAAGAGATGACACTTTTGAGGAGTTTATTTGAAAAAGGATGAGTGAAGTCCACAAAAAAAATCCTATTTGCAACAATAAACCTTTCCTACTACTACACTTTATTCAACCACAACACATACAAAACAAATCCTATATACAACAATAAACCTTTCATACTACTACACTTTATTCAACCACAACACATGATTTCTTTCAAGGAGGGAACATAAACAACACCGTGTTAACATTATGCCTACAAATGCAACATTATATGACAAACAACGTGCCAAAATGGCAATTTATATCGAACAAGTGGTGCAACCTTTTTTGTTAAGTATCTCAAAGCCCTTCATTCTTTTTGGGATAGTAGTTTGTGATTGCTATGTGACAATCATCTTTGGCTCTCTCAAAATCAACAATCCTTGGAAAATTTTATATAATATGAGAGTGATTACCTCACATCAACAATGAATATAGTGCACTACTTTTTGAATGTTACAAGATCCTTGTTGGGGCCTCAGTCCCAATAGGGGATTAATACACAACAGACTCTCAAAGCTACAATCAAAAGAGACACAAAGTGGGAAGAAGAAGAATCAATAATCATGTTGCCTTGCATATGCATACATATATATGGAAAGACATGTTCCTATGCATTCCACAAACACACACACACACACCTTGGCGACATCGTCACTATACATGTTACTCACACTGGACTTTGCAAATCCAAAATACACCTCAGTAGAAGTTAGATGCCATATGTGCATGTGCAACGGATGAAATAATTTTGGGCATAGCCAAGGTAGGGAACTATATGAGTGCATAAATGAGAGAAGTACAAGAAGCTTTTACAATATGTATGTCAATGTGGTTCATTCTCTTTCGCAAAATATTTGTGCTAATGACTCCCTGTACTCTTGCCAAGTCATATACCATATGTTCTTCTTTGTCGCATCACCTCAAAAATTGCATATTGCCCTTCCATGAATTTGATGACTAGGTTTAGGTGCTAGAGACAAACCCCTTTGTTTATGTCCCTGTTCTAGATCTTCCTCCATCTTCAACACTGTATATTTCCCATGGTTCACACGAAGAAAGACTGAGGTGTATTATTATGCAAGTACGAGATAGAATAAGGCATTCAAAATTCCTCCCCACTCTCTCTAAGGTTGTCATGGCTGTTTGGCCTAAGCCACTTCATAGCTTCTCTGCTCATCTGTTACTTGAGCTTCCCCCTCTCTAGAACTCCTTCATGAGATGGTTATCAAAATTTTATCATTCACCATGCAGTTCTTCTTGTACAAGTGTTGAAAAAATCCACTCTCAATGTTTTCCTCCTGAAGAATGATATCTCTGGAGGTGATCTATCCTTTCTTGTGTGGCTTCTCATGGATGTGGCTGAGGCGTTTAGAGACACCTATGTAGAGAAAAACTTCTTTGTCATCTCATTTTGGCCAACCTATAGTGCCAACTCCTTCATCTCCACTTGGCGCCTGCAATGAGCAACCACAACTTTACACCAACTAGGTTTTCCCTCTGTAGCCGCATCTACAATTGGGATGTATCTGCATCACTCTCTAAACTACTTCTCTCTTGGATGACATAGGATGCTCATAGGATGCTACTTATCATAGACTATCAACCATAACAATCCTACAATATTCTCATCCTCACTGGTTTGAATAATACACCCTCATGAAGTGCACGTCACTATCACAACCTTTAGCATCATGAGATTCATCAATGCTCTCATAGCAACGAATGCTTTCAATTTTGGGTGATGTTTTTCTCATCCTGGGATGTGTGTGTGGTCGTGATTTGCCAAATCAGATAGCTAGGCACTGCAATCCTCTTGCATTGCCAAATAAGAAGCAGCACAAACCTTCTTATCTGTTAGTAACACTGGATGCTATCTCCTGCTTTTACCTTTTGAGGATGTTGCACAATTGTTGGCCAACCACTTGCATGCGAAGGTCACCACTCCCTTATGTTGTTTTGCACCAGAACGTAGAGTAGGCAGTGCACCCTCATTGATAAGCATATCCCACCTTGGAAGAAGAGAGTTGCGAA
This sequence comes from Dipteris shenzhenensis, assembly GCF_047967505.1. NCBI lineage: Eukaryota > Viridiplantae > Streptophyta > Polypodiopsida > Gleicheniales > Dipteridaceae > Dipteris > Dipteris shenzhenensis. The sequence continues at coordinate 44,372,084 of NC_141606.1, read as the reverse complement.
TCACATAGGTAGTCCACGCACCATGAATTTCATGAATCGTGATCGCCATATATTGGGGCCTCAACCCCAACAAGGGATGAATACACAAGAGACTCTCAAAGCGGCAATCAAGAGAGACACAAACAAGGAGAAGAAGAATGAATAAATATGCTTGGGTACCATGTTTCCTTGCATGCATACATATATATGGAAAGACATATGCCTCTTCATGCCACACACACACCCCTTGGCATCACCCCCACTATAATCCTACCTTTCCAATGCCACTCTTACTATCTTTATCTTTCTTGCAATATTGGCAAAATATTCAGCCTACATTCCTATCGAAATAAGCCCAATCAAACATTTTACTCCACCCCTCATTCCAATACTTTCTAGCTTCCTCTTGCACCTAGAATAATTTGATTCCATGCTCTTATCTACCTTTCCTTTTCTAAATTTTTTGATTGGATTATTTTATATTCAATTACGTTGGATATTTTGAATCAGTCTTTCTTTTTTTATTGGGCTTTGATGATGTATACTTTTTAGTAAAACCATGCATGGTGAGAAATATTTTTTGGACAAAATTTGATATAGCATCTCTCCTATACACAAAACTGAGAATGTGTTAATCAATAAGTTCAATAATCCTTTTAAAAAAGTACTTGAGGGTCTAATAAAAGAATAACTACTAACATATTAAAAGCACAACAAAGTAACTATAAATATTTTTGTTGAAATTTGGAGGCTCATAACACATAATTTTATTAGAGAAGTTGATTTTTATTATAAATATATATGGTTATCATTACTTAATTATGATTACTACAATTACAACATTGGGGCAACATTGTAGCAATGAAGTAACATTGAAATACAACAAGCCATAGTTCAAAGTTTGAAGTCTAAGAGGTTCCTTACACTTCTTGGAGTGTGTGCTAGCTTGTCATAGCCATACTAGCAAGAAAGCAAATGTAAATTATAAGACTATTTCCTATTCAACTAGAATAAAAACAAGACACCACGGTATTAAGCTTAAACTACAAGAAAATTATATTAGACTAATTTCATATAGCATTTTGAGTCTTGTCATGCAATCTAAACAAGAGACCTATAGCACATATTCTCATGAGAATTCTTTTAACAATCTCATAATGCTCACAAGTAGCTAGGATTTGATTAAATAGTCAATTGTGAACTATAATCAAATCTAAAATCAAATACTATGGTATTTATAATGTGTTAGGATAACACAAATTACCAAAATAATATAGACTAAATGATACATACTAATAGATTCTCTATCAATAGTAAGGAAACAAAGGTCTTTCTAGACAAATATACATTTATAATCTTCTTGCAGGGTCTTGTAGCTTACTCTTTGGACTTCCATGAAAAAGCAACCCTCACCGTGGCTACTACAACTTGCTCCACCGTGGCTGCTCTTTGCATCCTTCCTGGCCTAAAAAGCTACCTCATTGTCTTCTCCACCCCATCTACTTTCTACCCCATCCTTCCTGGCCTTGAAGCTCTCTCACAGTTCCTAGGTCACCTTTCTGGTTTTTGCATTCTCCCTTTTCAGATCCTCCATCATCTGGTCTTTTTCAATGTTCAATGCTTTTTGCATGTTGCAGAGCCGTTTGTAAAGACCCTCCTTTTCGGCTCTCTGATCTTCAAGATTCTTTTGCATCTTTTCTATCTCCTTGTCCATGATGCCCCCATCATTTCTCACTTCTTCGAGCCTATCTTGGAGCTCCTTCATGCACTTCTCTTCTTCTTCTCTTCTATGCCTTTCCATGTCAACCATTTTTGTTAGTGGCCTCAACTTGCTCTTGTTCTTACAAGACCCTTACTTGTGCCTCCTCTATCTTGGCTTCTGCACCTTCCCTGAGACTTTTCTCAAGTTATGCTGCCTTTGCTACATTAGTGGCTTTCTCTTGTAGAAAACTCACCTTCTGAGACATCTGCTTATCATATTGCTCATTACAACTCTAGTGGATGGAGATGGCAATTGGGATTTTCCATCCATGAAATTATTTAGTTGGTTAACATGCTCTTGGAGATCGCCCTTGACAAAAATACATCACATCCTTTCAATTGCTCTACTACTACTTGAACCTGCCTGAACTTGTAGGTTCCTCTCGTATTAGGAAAGAAGTGAATGGTCTTCTTCAGCACATCTTGGAGGTCTATTGGTAAACTCAAAATCTTGACTCCACCATCTTTACTAATTGAGCATTGGGGTATACATCTAGAATATCATGTCTCTTCCACTGCTTCTTGAAAAAGTGTGCTTTTGCAAACTACCTCTAGAAATTCCTAGAGAATTTTCAATCACACTTTCTTTGATGGTAATCTTCTAACCTTGGCAAACTAGTTTCCCCTCCTTCATGTTCACCTCCTGTACCAACCTGGTGAAGTTTTGGAGAGCATCTAAATTGAGCTTTTAAAGAGCGAAAGAGGAGCTCCCATATGTCACAATTTCAAGATCAGGGGAGGACAGGATCTCGCACTGTGCTACTGCTATAGAGGGGGAGGAAATACTATGTGAGGAGCTCCTAGACTATGCAAGGTCCATTACGAGAGGGGATAGAAGTTGCAAGAAGAGTGCAAGGGAGATAGAAATGGTCGAGAGGGATAGAAGATGATACAGTGAAGGAATGGAATAGTGGAGGCTTGAGTTTGCAATCCAATTACAAGGGAGAATGAAATGGACAAGAGGGATAGAAGACGAAACAGTTAAGGGAATGGAATAACGGTTTGTAGCCCGGTTTGTAGCCCAACGACACTGTTAAGGTGAGAGCCACCATAGTGGTTAACCCGAATTTCGATTAATTCAAGGTGGTAGTACTGACTTGCATGGTAATGAGTGATTAGAGGTAGTGGCGTTTGAGATTCCTAGCCACGTCTGTGGTGGCGACTAAGACCCACCGGGTTGGCAGCTAATTACTAGCCATTGCAGTGGCCTGCAATTACTCAGCTTCCAGTTACCACCATCGGGCTTGCATGCATGATTACCACGAGTGTAGTAAATTACCAATCATCGGGCTTGCATGCTTAGGAGTGTACTAGAGTGCATGTTAATGAGGGATTAGACGTGATCAGGCTTCATGATTTACTTTTGTGGAAATTACTGCCCGGTGGTCTATCATGGCTACGATTCCACTAGGCTGGTAGTTAAAATTACTAGCCATCACTCATCTACCACCGGGCTTAAGCATGCATGACCACTACGAGTGCAGTAAAAATTACCAGTCGTTGGGCTCGCATTCTTAATAGAGTACTAGAGTGCATGGTAATGAGTGATTAGAACCACTATCATGGCTATGATTCCACCGGGTTGGCAATTAAAATTACGAAGCACCAGTCACCCACCACCGGGCTTAAGCATGCATGATCACTACGAGTGAAGTAAAAATTACCAATCACTGGGCTCGCATGCTCATTCAGTAGAGAACTGGAGTGCATGGTTATGAGTGATTAGAGCTTCATGATTTACCTTTGTGGGAATTATTGCCTGGTGGTGGTCGCTCTCATCAGCCACATCTGTTCTGGTTAAGATTCCACTAATTAACAGCCACCAGAGTGGCCTACTCACCCATCACATGGGGTCATCTTTGTGATTACCAGGCCGTCTGGGGTGGCATCTAAGATCTCACCATGGTGGCCCGCAATTAATATGGATGGAACACTGGGCTCAAGCCACCATGGCGGCTCTAACTTTATAATATACATAAGATCTGTGGCATTTGGCATTTTACTACATTGCTTGCATCTGCTCCACACACTCTGCTACTTTGCTCCACACACTTTGCTACTTTTCTCCACACCCCTCCTCCACCTCTTTTCCACCCCTGCTCTACTTTGCTTCATGCTCCCTCCTTCAACTCTCATCACTCATCTACTCCCTTGCACATTTGCTGCTCAGCCACTCATCTTCACCATGCGTACTACCACCCCCCCATGATGCTTTGTGATCCTAATGTTATATGCCTTCTCATATAAGGTGCTTGTGTTGCACTCACCTGGAGTAGAAATGCTAGCACTAGTAAAGACCCTTCGTTTCCATAGTCGATTGCCCACACATCTGCATGTCACCACCTTAGATGACATGCTCACAAAGGGCCTCTTCATGGTTGTATTGTATGGGTTCCCCTGGATGTCAATGAAGGACTCAGTCTTTTCAGAGCAGAGTACTCTCGACTTGTTGGAAGGGCCGTAATCTGAGTCCTGGCAATGTGCATGGTCTTTGGCCTCTCCATCGTATCCTCCTTTGGCTCCCTAAAATTTTTTAATGCAACAAGATAGACTGGCAAAAAACTGAGTTGTACAAATTTCCTGTTCGCAGACAAGGCTCTCAGCAATGGTTGGATGTAGTCTTTTATCCTTTAAGGCTCTCAACGATCTTTTGGCTCATTAGATGTAATGTTTTGGTCTCTAATGCTCTCAGCAATTGTTGAGTTTTTCTTACATTTATGTAATCTCTTTTTGTTCAATTTGAGGCTCTCAATATGCACTATTGTTAACTTTTATATTTGAATTATTATGGTTGCTAGCTGTAATCTTTTGGCCTTTAAGGCTCTCAGCAATTGTCGAGTTTTTATAAATGTAAGATCCTCTGTTCAATTTTTGCTCGGTATAAGTTGTTAATTTTTATATAACCTACATAGATGTACATTGTAATCTCTTTTGCTCAATTTTCACTCGATAAATTGTACTTTTGCCCTTATTTATATTTACTGCAACGAGTACTAAAATGCCACGAAAGAAGGACTATAATTTCCTTGATTTATGACCAAAATAGTGCTAAAATAACTCCAACGACCCACCGTTGTGGTTGCATGGAGATACATCTAGAAAATACAATTAAACTTTCAAAAAATGCAATTGACGATATGGCCCTTGAGGGGTCCCCTCTAGGGGCAAGCGCTATATCGACATGCATTATACAATATCCAGGATGCCACTGGATAGAAATGGCATGTCGATATGGCCCTTGCCCCTAGAGGGGATCCCTCAAGGGCCATATCGTCAATTGCATTTTGCTTGGTTGCACAATGGAATGCATTTTCCTTGGTACACAAATATATAACTCCAAGAACCAATACGGTGGCTATCATAGATCTCCTTCTATTTAGTAATGTGTTGGTCATCATAGACCTCCTCCTGTAATACATAAAAATAGGTAACGGAGATATAACTCCAAGAACTAATGGGGTGGTCTCTCCAAGACAACCTTGAATTCTGGGCAATGACAGGTCATCCTGATGCTCAGAATGATAGATTGCATCTCATTATTATGCCGACAACTAGCGTGGTGGTCTCTCCAAGACAACCTATGATTTGCATGGGCTATGGGCAAAGATGCGGCAAAAGGCTGCATGATGATAGGTGGTCAGATGCTGCAGGGGTATTCAGAATGATAGATTACATCTAATTATTACGCCAAGAACCAGCACGGTGGTCTCTCCAAGCCAACCTTCAATTTTAATAATCTGCATGGGTGCAGTGCCCAGTGATAGGTGGCAAAGCTGTAGCAAAAGGCTGTGCAATGATAAGTAGTTAGGCGGCTTATAGAGATTGCGCTACGCGAATCAGTGTAGAGATGCCATGTGTCAAGCTATGTGGTGTTTAGAACAAGTAGATTGCGTCTCATTATTACGCTAATGCGCCTTCATGACATCGAAAATTTTTTTCACGAGAGTATGGATCTGCACAAAATTCAAATATTCTCGGAAGTGCATCGCATCGTAGCCCCAAAATGGCCCTGAAAATAGTTCCATGATTGACTACACCCAAGCAAACGTTTACCCATCCACTAGCCCTCGTGTTCGTGGCTTGTGATTTTCCCAAAACGCAAGGAATCGGAGTAGTGAACTACACCCACAAGTATAATGAATGCTGACTCACCCTCCCCCACTCTATTCAAGTCCAAATCGTGGTTCACTTTCTTTGCCAAGTTACCAAAGGGTTTATTGGAATATCAACCATAATTAGATCGACTGACGAGCCTCTATTGCCCTTTCCACAAATATATGGCACCAAGCTGCACAGGAAACTATGAATCTGCAACCCACAATACCATCGATACTTAAGATACTACTGGCGGTAATATGAAAAACATGGCCGGTTATAATATTGACAGTAATATAAACCACCAGTAGTATTTATATTACCATTGATAATGTACATGTTACCGCCAGTAATGTACATATTACCGTCGATTATATGAATACTACTGGCAATAGTTTTTCTGGTAAACAACGTGATCACGTTGCTTTAATGCTATTTTAAAGCGCAATTAATGAACACTAATAACCCATTAACGCAAATGTGAAAATGTGCCATTGCTTTCTGCATATGTTCTTGTTATTTAGAGAAACTCTTGTATTTTTGTGCCAAAATGTCACCACTATTGCAATGACTTTTGCACTTAGGCTGTCTCTCCTTTTCTTGTGTTCTATTGAAGCCCATAGACTACTTGAATTGGGATGATTGGGCATTGCTTCTACTATTCATGCGTCTCCCTGAGGTGTTGGTAGGGTTGTAACTCTATGAACTTTAGGGTGCAGGATAAACCTTGGGAAGAATCGAGAATGGTATTTACTTGAATGGCCTGATGTTGCTTTCTCGAATGCTACCACCAATCATGACATCACAGTTCATGTTCTTCACTCTGATGGCAAATTATGATCAAATGTGTGCATCTGTAACTGCTTCTTGCTGCTGCTCTGCAAGGAGTCTTCTTTTTTCTCGTTGTTTCTCCCTTCACAAAAGTTTGTGAAAGTGTCTTCCATTGCTGCTTTGATACCGCTCCATTTCTTTCCTCGACCCGCAATTTGTTCCTTGTGGCTTGACTAAGCTTTTTAACTTTCTTGTCTCGCAGCCTCTGTGTGCTTCTCTAGCAAGCCATGGTGAGCTGCATGTTGCCATGGCCATAATCGGTGAAAGACAACAATGCCAAACCAAAACAGAGAGAAGCTAGCTTGTGAGGGGAGCAAAGAATAGAAGGCAACTTACCCGAAAGACATAATACCAAACCAAAGATGTCACAAGGTCACGTCTAGCTGCTTGTGGTTGCAAGGTGAGGGCGAGTTGGAAGTACTTAATCTTTCAAGATTTGATGGGCGGGAGGCCTGAAAATTCAAAATTCGTGGGAGTAGCTAAATTTTTAACACGCCAATTTTTCCCCCGCCGATAACACACGTTACAAAATTGGATATCACAAACAAGTGCAATGTGGTCTCAAATGCTTCAAAACACAAATAGGCCAAAGGGCACGCTATCGAGTTTGATGTTATGTATTACGAAATGCAATGACCTTTGGCATGCTTATGAGCCATATAGCAAGAAAGTGCATGGAAAAAGAAATAATTCAAAATTATAAATAGTATTAGATTTATTAAAAGATATTTGCATATGTACAAATTGCACATTTTCAACTTCTTCCATTTTAGGGTGAATCTAGATACCAATACCAACAACTATCAATATTTTAAGACCAGTTTGGATTCCAAAATTTCAATCCATTTTGGTTTTCAACAAATTAAAAAAAAGTTATGGAGCATGCCCTCAAATGGGTGTGCATAACTTTAGCACAACATTGGAGGCCTGTTAATCCATGCCTAATGTTCTCATTTAGGTGTGTCCTTAGGTTGAGGAGAAGCTCACGTAGTGTACTCAACAAGGCCTTGAGGGCTAAATCTTAGGGAGGCGAGGGGCTCTTGGATGCATTTTAGACACATTTCAGATGGTCACAATGCATGTCAAGGGCTGCGACCGGCTGGAATTTAATTCCAGATGTCTGATCCTTTGCACTTCCTATGAGGAAGTTGAAATCTGTGCACTCGCAGGTCAAATCAATGTCAAATTTATGGCTGTGCTTCATTGGCTGTTGGAAGTCCTGTTGAAGGTCATTGTCACACATGTCGTTTTCCAGTCATTTTCAAGGCCTCCCACGAGGCCCTCAACGTACGGAAAAAGCCTAAAGTTGGGTTCCCCCCAAAATGAAAGTGGCTCGCGCTGGCTCACAGTGCAACGAGCCACTTTCATTTTGGGGAAGAGCCACTTTCATTTTGGGGAATAGCCTCCTTGAAGCTTTTCCCTTATACTTACAAGCATTTGAGATGCATTTCCCAACCACGACATAAGACCCTCCGTATTCAGGAAATGAATATCATGATATATATTTGTTGAGTGCCCACTACAACTACTTCACCGTCAAGGGCCGCGGTCGGTTGGAAGAGAATTGCAGCCGTCCGATCCTTTGTACTTCCTACGAGAAAGATGAAATCTGTACAATCGCACATCAACATCACGTCAGAATTCTGCATTTGCTGAGTTGGCTGTTGGAGGTATGTTCGCAGGTCATTTTCAGCTTTGGAATTTCGGGGATGTTGGTTTACTTGTCATTGTCAAAGCCTCCCTCAAGGCTTTTCCCTTAGACTTAAACCGATCGTCTTCCTCCAAGCTTACCTAACCTCTTCTACTACCACATATCCTCTGCTTCTACATCCCGCCCGCCATGCCTTCTCACAACATCACACTCCTCAGCAGATGGTCCAGCATGTTCTGCCTTCGTGTGCTGATCGCTCTCAGAGAAAAGGGGATCGAGTTTGAGTATCAGGAGGAGGACCTGTTTAATAAGAGCCAGTTGCTGCTGGATTCTAATCCAATCTATGAGAAGGTCCCCGTCTTGATCCACGACGGGAAGCCCCTTTCCGAGTCCCTTATCATACTTCAGTACCTCGATGAAGAGTGGCCCGCGAAGAGATTGCTCCCGGAGGGTCCCTACGAACGAGCACTGGCGCGCTTTTGGGCAGACTTCGTCGATAAGAAGGTGAGCACAGAATGGTTGGATCTTTGGTATCTTTATTTTTCTGCACATTTAAGCACGAAATCTTATTTGCAGTTGCGTCCGGCTAATATTTGGTTCTCCATTTATACAAGTTAAGCTCCTAAGTCCCAAGGATTAAGTATTCAAATTGTTCGTGTTGGGTGCTCGTAGATCTTTGACGGAATCCGTGGGATTATGAGAAGCAAAGCAGGCGAGGGTGAAGAGGAAGGTGCGAAAGTCTTAACGGAGAACCTAATCGCTCTAGACAAAGCCTTCCAGGACTTGAGCGGTGGGAAGCCGTACTACGGAGGCGATTCACTAGGCTTGGTCGATGTCACCCTTGTGTCTTATATGGAATGGCTCAAGGCAATGGAAGAATTGAGCAGTTTCAAGTTTCCAGATGAGAGGGAATGCCCTCATCTGAACGCATGGACGAAAAGTGTGGGAGAGTGTGAAAGTGTTAAAGAAGCCATGGCATTAGCCCCTGCTCACAAAGTATTGGAATGGGCACGCGAGATTAGGAAAACACGTATTTGAGCTTGAGTAGGTAACACATTTCATACGAGTTGAGTTTTGGGAGTTTCATTCCCTCGCATGACTGCTGATAGAGGAATTAGAACTTGTTTGAAATAGGTTAACTTAATAGTAAATAAAGTTTTACAATTTTGCATGGAATGGATAGATCCACTTATCATACCCACTTGGTATGGAAAGCCTAGGATGGTTGCATGTTCATCATTGGTGGGTGTTCGAGTTAGGCGATCAGTTGGGTCGAGCAACCTTCTAACTCGAGCACTCTGTATCGAGCTTTTAAGTGTAGCCTCCCCTTTTTCACCTTTACTCAAAATTTTTAGGTCTTGTCATCCAAATGTAAACCAATTAACCTTATTTGTATAAAAGAAAAATTGTGTTCAGGTTGATGAGTGACAAGTTTTAAAGCCTCGGCTCACTTTGTGTTTGACTCACAAGGGTTCTATTTTACTTGATGCATTTCATGTGTCGGGACATGAGAATAGTTAGAATAGTTTATAAAATAGGGGGAAAGAGGATGGGGGGGGGGGGGGGGAGAGAAAAATAGGGGAGAAATAAAATAAATAATGACCTATTTTTTGTGTACCATCATGCACCACTAACGTGACTATCAAAACCCACCCATTTCTTAGTTACTAACACATATGTGTGTAGTACTACACTTATGTGGTGTTACCACCTTGTTTCTCCTTTTGAAAAACAAAGTTTTGTTACAATTACATAATTAGAGGCTAGTGCGGTAGCAAGACTCTGAACTAGGTTACTCACATTTTGCCTTTATTTTTTTGTTTTTAGAATTAATTGTTAAGTCTTAGAATTTGTAGAACAAAGTGACGATATGCATGCAATACTTAATCCAAATGTTTACACAATGAAATCTCCAAATGAACCAGATATTTCAAAATATCAAAGCACCACAAATTGTAGAAGAGAGAGTTGAAAAATTCATAGGATTCATTGATAAAAAATGACTTGTCGACTAGAGTTCTCATTATCCTCTACAAGAACCCACAAATGTCGTGGTTGGGAATGATGCAAAATGTGCAGTTCAAGGGATCAATACCATCTCACTTGCGGCAGCCACCAATGGTGTGTCTAAGAATCTATCTAATATACTTTTTGTTCCACAAATCAAAAGATATCTACTTTTTGTTGCTACTTTTTGGTGTGTCTAAGAATCTATCTAATATACTTTTTGTTCCACAAATCAAAAGAATGGTATAGTTCTCATTATCCTCTACAAGAACCCACAAATGTCGTGGTTGGGAATGATGCAAAATGTGCAGTTCAAGGGATCAATACCATCTCACTTGCGGCAGCCACCAATGGTGTGTCTAAGAATCTATCTAATATACTTTTTGTTCCACAAATCGAAAGATATCTACTTTTTGTTGCCTTGTACAATATATTGTGATCCTACTACCAACCCTAACACAACTATGTGATAACACTGACATAGAGAAAGAGCCTCAAGGACTCGGACAAAGAGAAGGAGAACTCGTGCCATGAACCATTTCTATAAGGATCGTGCTATTGCCACAGTTTAGTGTCTTGAGGTCTTCTTGTCACCTCATGTCTCTAGAAGCCACACCTTTGCTCAGAATTGCCATGCTCACATTTCACCTTGTACCAAGTGTCCATGCATGCACCAATCGACCAATCACGTACAAGATTGCTACCTCTGTAGTGCTTACTGGAGTCACCCCAATTTCCTTGCAAGTGCCACGTCTCATCCATGCCAACAATCCATGAGCCACGCCACTCGACCAATCAATAAGCTCACATGTCAACTAGTTTCTAATATGTCCACGCCACTCGACCAATCAACAAGCTCACATGTCAACTAGCTTCTAATCAATGGGGTCCTGGCCTAGTGGTTAAGGTGGGTGTGTGTGTGTGTGAGTGTGCGTGAGTTCAACCCTTGGCTAGGCCTTGGCGGCATTGCAATATTAAAAAAAAACTAGCTTCTAATATGTCCATGGACTAGCATATACCATGTCACCCTAAAGTGTGAGGTCTCCACCCCATGAGGATCAAATTCCAACAAACCCCCCTTGAGCTAATATGGGGAGAATGAGGGAGCCAACATAATTCTCAAGATAACTATCAATGGGACAGAAAATGCTCAGAACTGGTAATCAACACCTTAAGAGCTAATTAACTCAAGCATGTGAACACCATAAGCACCTAACAGTAAAACTAAAAAACAAGTGCAAGACAAGTGCACCGAAAGAGTATAAAAAATGCACAATCATAATCAGAGAATGTTGCAAAGTCTGCACGGTCCTCGAAGTATGAAGCTTCATATGCCTTCGTTTAGAATTACTTGCCTTTTGGACTTTTCGTTTCACCAACAATGATCCTCGTCGTGCCTTGGCTTACCACAATTTTCTTCTTATTCTGATTGTCTTTCCCTTTGACTACATATGCTTTATCGAATGTTGGTAAGATATCTTCACGTCTTTCTTCAGTCAAAAGAAGGGCCACACAATCAAGAAGCCTTAGAATTCTCTCATCAAAATATTTTGAGGGTAAGGCCTTTAGAAGAATGACCTTTTTGTCCTCCACTTCCACGCCTGAGCCCAGGTCATGCAATTGCCTAAGGAGCAACCGCATCTTATTGAGAAAAGTTCCCAGATTCTCGTTGTTCTTCATCTTTGGATCAAATTGTTCTTGTTTCAAAATTTCTTTCGAATGTTTCATGCATAACCCAAACAGTGTTTCTAATATTCTTCAATTTTCTATAGCGATTTTCTTCACGTCAACATGGTGGAAATAGTTTGGTCCAAGTGCTCACTCCATTGAGCCAATTGCCTTGTCATTCTTCTGGTACCACAAGGCTATTTCTCTTTCATCTTCTGGCTTCTTCTCTGTTCCATCGAGTAAGCTTCATAAACCCTTTTGCATCAAGTAGAGTTGAGTCGCAAGCTTCCATGAGGAAAAATTGAACTTTCTATTGGTTTGTCTTTCATCAACGTTTCCATGTTCTCCTCCTAGAGTCTTCCAATCAATGTCTGAAAACAAACTTAAGATACAATGTCAAGTGCAACTCTTCTCCTACAACCGCCTTTGTTTTTCATTATTCTACAAACTCGTGGAAAACATAGTACTTTGTCCCTGTTGCAAACTGACCGTCTCGACATGTATGACCAAGACAAGCTCCCATGCACAACCTATTGCCTACAAAATTGAATAGTGAAAAGCTCACAACAAGTGCTCATAGGACTCGCTATTGTCTTGGCACTGATACCACTGTTAGATTTTAGAGTTTGTAGAACAAAGTGACAATATGCATGCAATACTTGATCCAAATGTTTACACAGTGAAATCTCTAAATGAACCAAATGTTTTAGAATATCAAAGCACCACAAACTGTAGAAGAGATAGTTGAAAAATTCACAGGATTGCTTAATAAAAACTAATCCTTAATAAAAACTGACTTCTCGACTAGAGGCTCATCTTTACCGGGCTTGTTTCCTTCTACAATAGACTCTGACTCTACTATTGACCCTAACACAACTGTGTGATAACATTGACATGGAGAAAGAGCCTCAAGGACTCAAACAAAGAGAAGTAGAACTTGTGCCATGAACCATTTCTACAAGGATCATTTTACTGCCTCAGTTTGCCACCTTGAGCTCTTGTTGTCACCTCATGTCTCTAGAAGCCATGCCTTCTCATAGAACTACCATGCTCACATATCACCTTGTACCAAGTGTCCATGCATGCACTAGTCGACCAATCACCTACATGGGACATAAAGAGCCTCAAGGACTCACGATGATTAAGAATCTGCATGATCAAATGGATACGTTATAAAAGAATGGTATAGTTCTCATTATCCTCTACAAGAACCCACAAATGTCGTGGTTGGGAATGATGCAAAATGTGCAGTTCAAGGGATCAATACCATCTCACTTGCGGTAGCCACCAATGGTGTGTCTAAGAATCTATCTAATATACTTTTTGTTCCACAAATCAAAAGATATCCATTCTCACATGAGACCAAAAATCAAGCAAAGGCACCTCTAGAGCTGGTACATTCTCGTCTCTATGATAAGATGTCTACTACTGCTTTGGGTGGATTTCTCTACTTTATGATGATAGTCAACGATTTTAGTAGAAATGTGTGGGTGTATTTCCTTCGAGATAAGGCTCAAACTCTTTAAAAGTTTAAATTGTGGCACAAGCTTGTAGAAAATGAAACAAGAAAGAAAGTTAAAAAGTTTCACACCAATCAAGGAGGAGAGTTTATGTCAAAGGAATTTGACAAGTATTGCAATGAACATGGCATTAAGCAGCAACTTACTGCTCCCTATGCACCTCAACAAAATACTGTTGTAGAACCAATAAATACAGCAATCTATATTCTCAATCGGTGCTATACAAAGGCTCTCAAAGGGATGACTCCAAAGAGGCCTACTCGGGTAAGAAACCTTCAATTTCTCATTTTTGTACATTTGGATGGGACTGTTATGCACACATTTGGGATGGAGTGAGAACCAAACTAGATGCCAAGAGTAGGAAATGTATCTTCTTGGGATACAACATGGAGTCAAGGACCTATCAAATCTATGATGTAGAGGCAAAGAAGATCATTGTAATCCAAGATGTGGTGTTTATTGAGTGATCGCATTCAGTGGTAGATACAGTTCTAGCCATGTCATCATCAACTAAAGAAATAACTCACCATTTGCCGCCCCAAAAGTATAAATAAATTATCAAGGAGGAGGTGTTTTTTGATAGTGAGGACCAAGTAATCTAGCCTATTGCACCAATCACACCACAACAAAAGACACAACCAACGTGGGTGCAGCAGCTCTTTGATGATCAAAACCCAAAATTTGTGCAAGAAAGCCCACAACCCGATGGACATCAAAGATCAAAGAGAATAGAGGAGCAACGCCAATCAGCTGATCTCATAGTTAACATGGCCTTGATGGCTGAGATTATAGAGACACTCAAGGATCCAACAAAATTGGAGGAGGCATTGGTAGATCCAGAATGGAAGGCAGCTATGCAATCAAAATATGACAGCATAATGAATAACAACACTTGGGAGCTTGTAAGTCGACCTGCAAAGAGAAAGGTAATTAGTACAAAATGGGTATGGAAAGCCAAATATAACTATGATGGTAGTCTAGAAATGTATAAAGCTCCTTCTCACAAGTGGAAGGTTTTGATGTAAGTGAAACTTTTGCACTCACAGCTAGAATGACCACTATCTGTACGGTACTTGCTATCAGTGCTCATAACAAATGGGTAGTTTTTCAAATGGATGTTATGTCTTCATTCTTGAATGGGCATCTCAAGGAGGAGGTGTATGTAGCACAGCCACCAGGTTTTGAGTTGCCCCATTCATAAAATAAAGTGTGCAAGTTAAAGAAGGCATTGTACAGGCTAAAATAGGTCCCATGAGAATGGTGTCAAAGGATAGATAATTTTTTCCTAAATTGTGGTTTTCTAAGCAGTGCTTCTAATGATAACCTCTATGTAATGAAGCAAGATGGAAAACAAGTTGCTATCATCACAGGTGACCATGAGAAGATGATCCAACAAACATGCCAGCTATTGAGCTCTGAATTTGAAATGATAGATTTGGGACTCCTACACTATTGTTTAGGGATTGAGATTTGGCAAGAGCCGGGTAAAATATTCATCTCTCAACAAAAGTATGGTCAAGAGATTCTAAAGGCATTCAGCATAACTGAGTGCAAGCATGTGGTCACACCCATGGAGGTGACTGCAAGGCTTTTTACAAAGGATGCCTCACCATTGGTCGTCATCAAGAAGTACAAAAGGTTGGTGGGAAGTCTGATTTTTCTTTGCAATACCAAGCCTAACATCAGTTTTGCAGTTGGTGTCTTAAGCAGGTTCTTAAATCATCCCTGAGAGAACCATTGGAATGCAAGCATGCAAGTTCTTAAGTACCTCAAAGGAACTCTTGACTATGGCATCACTTATAGATCGGGAGATGCCTTGATTGGCTATTGCGACTCGGATTGGGTAGGTGACGACTCCAGAAAGTCAGTTTTTGGATATTGCAGCTTGCTACTTACTTGGATCTGGGATTTGTTCTTGGGTAAGCAAGAAGCAACCCACAGTGGCCCTCTCTTCTATAGAAGCAGAGTACAAGGTAGCTTGTTGCACTACATGCAAGGCAGTTTGTCTTCAAAGGATCTTAGCAGACACAGGAGTTCCAGTGAGAGAGCCTACATCACTAAGGTGCAACAACCAAAGTTGCATGGCCATCTCTAAGAACCCTGTGTTTCATGCTCGGACAAAGCACATTGAGATTCTATACCACTATGTATGAGAGCTGATACAAGATGAGATCATTGATATGAAGTACTACTGCATTGAGAAGAACTGTGCTGACATCTTCACCAAAGCTCTGGGGAAGGAACATCTTATTCAGTATCTTCATGAGCTTAGCATTGGGCCAAGTACCCACTTCACCTTCGGGTGGACATTGAGAGGGGGTGTTGGTATATGTGCAATGCCCACCTCTCATATGTAACCACCAATTTTCCATAATGCCCTTTTGTAAGGCCCCCATTATGAGGAGAAGCCATGGTGTGAGTACCTGGACATTGGTAGGATCTTAGTTTTGACACTAAATGAGGTCTCATGGTGATTGTTTGATGGTTAGGAGATAGTAGAAGGAACGACATACGTGTAAGCATTCGTGTGTGAATTTGCTTACGCACATGTGGTCGATGGTTGGTGGTCAATGGTCTATGGCCAATGGCAAAATTTAAGCAAGCATGTGCCACTGTCCTCACACTTAGTCACACAGTGTGCTAAGTCAATATGCATGTGCCACTGCTAGCTCACCAATGTGGTGGAATCGGTCTACTATGAACAGCTAGCTATATAAGGAGGCCACTTCTCAAGCCTCAATATCAAATTCCAATACCCCTACCTCAAGTCCTTCTCCATCGAGAGTCTGTCTAGATTGCCATCGAAGCTTTGCTAGAGAGCACATAGGTGGACATCACCATCAGTTGTATCATAGTTGGTGATATGAAATTTTTATTCTAGTCTATTGTGTCTATTATTTCATTATTCTACTATCGTTGTTGTCAAACGATCTCTCCGTTGCGTCACATTTCTATATGACCTTGGCCATATCTCACTTAATGTTTGCATGGGACCACCTACGTGGAGATGTGGCATATGTATTATCCTTCCATCTCACCATACTATATTATTTGTGCCATGGACTATGTACAACATACCTATGGGTCCTCGTAGATGGAAGGGTAGCACATGGGATTGCCCTCCCACCTCATCCTTGGGCTCTTAGCATGATATATTTTATGCTACTAATGTGCTCGCTAACGCTACACACATTCACACACATTTATTTATACCATTCTTACTGGTAAATTTTTTTCCAATAATAGCGCACGCATGAGTGCGTGTGCATGCATGCATGTACATGTATGTTCATGCATACATGTGTGTGTGTGTGTGTGTGTGTGTGTGTGTGTGTGTGTGTGTGTGTGTGTGTGTGTGTGTGTGTGTGTGTTTGTGTGTTAGGTCTATAGGAAACTGCCCTGGGAACAGGTGGTGGTTTTGGACCTGGTATTGCGACTGAAAAAACTTCTTGCAATTCTTAATACTACATTTAGAATAAAACATGAGAAATACAATAAGGTGGAAACCCTTTAGAAGTTAGAATGCCCAACACGGGGTGACCATGAGCAAACAAAGAAATGAAGACTTGAACTCATTGGCAGCTACATTGAGGTGTATTCTAGTGTCGGGGACTGCTACCTGCATCCATCCAAGAGAAGGTGATGTTAGAATACACACAACTTCTAACTTGGGACTACAAGTGCCATAGACCCCAACTGCTTGTTGTCGCAGTCAAGAATACAATCCAGTAGTCAACCAAGAGGTCTAGCAAAAACATAACTTTGAAAAGAAAATATTTTGTTCAACTGTGCCATAATGCAGTTAGCCATTTGCATCCTTGCAAAGCAATACATAATAATGGTAGAGAACAAAACTGGTATCCTTGCAAAATCTATTCCATCAATAGGTCATGACTCCAAATGGATTTTGGATCAACCCAAGTAAATGCTGGCATTGTGAACTCAACATGTAACAAAGTACATGATTCAAAGGTAGGTCACCACCTGTGGTGAGCACTCATATATGGTCTTTATCAATAGAGAGTTAGCTAGCAACACCCATGAATCTCAAGATGCTTGGAAATGGCATATCTTGCAACAATAGTCAATACAAGGTCACATGAAGCTTCCATTAAAACCATGTCATGATATATAGTATCCACACCATAGTTCGCAGATTACTCTTTAACACTATAATGCTATGAAATGTACTTTAGTAAACCTAACCAAGGAACCGATAGAAGATAGGGGTCTATGAGATTTGAGTGAATCATAAACTATGAAGGATGGAGCCTAAACTTATAGATATTGTCACACCATTTTGGAACCATATCATAGCCATAACGATTGACAGATCAACATAAATGAAAGCAAGGAGATGGTGATGGAGCCCAGGCTACTGCAGGATGCTTAGAGAGACCCATCTTCCTTGTAAGTCAAAGAGGTGGAAGAATTCCAAGCATAAGTCCTTTTAGAAGCATAATTAGGACTGTTAGAAAGAAAAAAGTGTTTATGATACTTATTTAGATATGTCTATTCAATGATTGCAGTTATAGGTCAAAAAATTCTACAAAAATTGTTCACAAAACAAATTTTATTCCTAACCTGATTAGCACACACATTCGGTTATCGGAGCAAGTGTTTAATGCCTTTTCCTTTTGAGTTCTCACTATTTTACCATGCTAAATTCTCTATACCACTATTAGTGGCATACTTTCCTATATGTTGATTCGAGGGGTCTCCTCCAATCTAGGCTTTTCATCCCTATATATGTCATAATAAGTCATCAAATAGGTGACATACAATATCTATGGATGACACACTTTCCTTTTGCATGATATGCTTTCCTTCCTATGGCTTTTGGCATCAATGAGCCTTCTTAGTCACATCTATTGTCATTGAAATTAGCTAATTATCTACAAGAATTATGCTAACTTAATACCTTTGACTAGCTAAATTTACCCCTCATGTTAGCTAGTCCTCTCATGCAAGAGACCTTTTGAAAGGGCCCTCTTTATTACTCTACTCTAACTTATGGCTTGCCATTACTTGACTGTGGGAAGAGGTTGGACCTTTAACTATGTGTGTGTGTGTGTGTGAGAGAGAGAGAGAGAGAGAGAGAGATGTATTGAGCTAGTCTTATCATATATGAGCCCATCTTGCTTGCTCATATGGCACTTTGTCATATGCTATGATGCCTTCTATTGTCGATAAGAGCAGATATTGAACTTAAAGATGACTGAAATTGCAGCCTCTGAAGAAATGGCTTATAGTTTGAAACTTATCTCTAGACTAGCTCGAAGATCTATCATGCATCATCTTGTGGACAATCCATCACAAGTATGGTTTGCTAAAATGTATTCCTTACAATTTTCATAATTTTTAAGGGCTTTCGTTGGTGCGTTGAGATACATATTATTAATTGACATTATGATATCCCATTTTTGTCATGAAACATCACACTGTCAGCTTGCCTAGCAGAAATTTATCATAGCTAAAACTAGAGTTAGATGCATAAGGGAGGATATTAAGGTGGAGAGTTGGAGGGATTGCTAGTTGACTAAGTTCTTGACAAGAATTCTTTTTTGCAAAGGTCAAACATAGAGGATAGGCATTATCACAAGGTTTGTTACTTAATAATACTATTGGATTCTCAAAGACTTCTTGTTTCTATGCTTTGTATGCACATAGTGCATGAAGCCTCATATCGATTGTAGCTCTTGTTTGCACAAAGCACAAAACCTATTCAAGTCTCCCTTATGCATCTAACTCTAGTTTTAGCTATTGTTATCTTGTTTGCATCCGATTTTGAAACACCCAATTCAAGAAATATGATAATTAAATTATGGAGCTCCAATGATCTGGAATGAGTAGATCAATCAATAATTTAGCATTTTTAGGAGCTATCTACTATATGTGATATATTTTTACATTTTGTTGAATATATTGTTTCTAATATGAATTATTATTTTTACTAATATATTTAAAGAATTATTTCATTATTGAAAGGCAATAAATATACTCACAATTTGTAGTGGTTGTAGTTATAAAACTTCCTTGTATACAACATTTGTAGTGTAGATGAATTTTGAATGCTCTGCATTGGCTTCGTATGCATTTTGTTGAACAAATACTTTGACAACATTTGATGATCTTACACATGAGAAAGCCACATACAATGGCCCATGACTAACCCCTGGTGTTGCCAAGTATAATCCTAGAAGAGACATTGTTCGACCTTCTTATTTATTTATTGTCTTGCAAAATGCTAGATGAATTGGAAATTGCCTCCTCCTCATTTCAAATGGAAGTTGCAAATTGCTTGGAATAAAAGTTATTCGTGGAATGAATACCCTGTCTCCAATATTAGCTCCACTCATTATTTCAGCCTCTAGGACCTTTATGTGAAACTCTTTGCATATTAATCATGTCTCAGTGCACAAACCCTTGCGAGGATTCAAATTACACAACAATATGATTGGAGCATTCTTTTTTTTTTTAATCGATAAGAGGGGTATCCACCACCAAGTTCAAGGTTGTTCAAGTACTTTGTTGCATATAAAAATGAATTTGCACCTCTATCATTTACTAAATCTGTACTTAGATACTCTTTACAATCTCCTGGCATTGCATTTATTGCAGCCCTCTTGATTGTATCAACTTCAAGGTTTCAAGGTGCCAAAATAGCTTGTTCTCTAAAATATGAAGAATAATCTATAACTATTGAAAGTTCTTTATAAACCCACTCAATTAATCCTTCCATGGAATGTGAAGAGAGTGGGAGAGAGGTAAGGAGTCTCACTTGCAGCTTTCTCACATACACAATGGGGGAATACACATAAAGGTGGAGGCTGAAAACAGTTTTCCTCTTCTTAGTTGTGAAAGCCAAAAAAACTCTCATACAAAATGGAATAGATAAACCTTATATGTGGGTCTTAAGCCAAACTCAACTAACCTAGGTGGCATACTAACTAAGCCACTAACTAGAGTACATAAAGATAGCTGTCATCTAGCTATTATTCATGGGCAGTGTACCAACCGCATCTGCAGCTAACAAGCCGGTGACATAAATGCACAACGGTCACCCTGACATATATACAACTAGTCCTCATTCATTTTTACATAACATAAATCTTCTTATTCATAGACATCTCTTTGTACTCTTGTTATTACCTTAAAAAAGTATTGAAAAATAATTCATTTAAGAAACGTCCCTCATAATCACTCTCAATATAATAATATTATACATAGTTAATTACTTATTAAACACATTTATATCATATGGCAATATCTTTCAAGTGTTTTTATAGTATTACTAACAAGATATTTATGGACATGTTTCTACAGAAGAACCATATTTCCTAAAGAAATACTATTTTTAAAATCTCTTGAAAAACACGCTCGTATAAACCTACTCATAGGTTTTTGCTCGTAAAATTGACACCCTAACTTCTATAAGTGCAAATTCAGCCCCTCTGGCTTCTTTTTCACTCTTCAAGCTTTCCAGATAGTGCTACTACCTGTCTCCTCATCTTCTACAGCTCCTCTCAAGACACATAGTTAGGTTTTCAAGAAGCACCCAACCAAGGATGCACTAAATCTTTACAAGCCATGCATAGAGTTATACACTGCTATAGTCTCTCTGTCGAGAATTCACCATCCACAAGCTCCCATTTATTTCCTTAGACTTGAGTTGAGCCCAGCTCAGTACTCAAAAATCAAGACCTTCGTAAGCGCCACCTGCTCCTCTATATCTTCATCCCAAGCACCTAAAATACCTTCTGCACCAAGGCATACCGTCAGAGACCACCCCTCCGATCTCCTCCTCACAGCACTCCCTTACCAAAAGTCTCCAGCCCACCCACGATCAGCTTCTTTTTCCGATGGTGTCCCTTCTCGACTCCTTTCTTTCAGATCCACAATCCCCAGTGCTATAGTTGCAATCTCCTAGCAACCATCCTCGACCAAATCCCCTAAGCCTTCATCAATAGCAACGACTGGTAACTCAGCTCATGATCGAAGTCCTAGTATAGCTTATCTTGCTTTGACGCCCAAGCTCCACAATCTACTCCGCACCTCTTAATCGTCCTCAACTGCTCACAGAGCTTCATATACTGTGATATTTCCTTGCTCCTGAATATGCACATTATTCCTTCCACTCTCAAAATCTCACCGGTGTCTTCTCTCTGTGCGCAACCCTCGATCTCCCTACATAGTCATCTATCCCATATCCTTGATCTGGCACCTTCAGCAAGAGCCCCAGCACTTGATATCCCATGGCCAAGTTCTGAACCTTCTACAAGAGCAACAACTCTTCATGCACGTGATCATTGTCAGCACTCGGGGCTTCTCATGCTCATAAAACACCCGCTTAGCCAAATGCCTCTCTGCCTTTAGTCTCTCAGCAATCGTGTGCTCACACTAATTAGCTTCGATATTAGCTCCACTAATTATTTCAGCCTCTAGGACCTTTATGTAAAACTCTTTGCATATTAATCATGTCCCAGTGCACAAACCCTTGCGAAGATTCAGATTACGCAACAATATGATTGGAGCATTCTTTTTCCAAAAAATTGATAAGAGGGGTATCCACCACCAAGTTCAAGGCTGTTCAAGTACTTTGTTGCATATAAAAATGAATCTGCACCTCTATCATTTACTGAATCTACACTTAGATACTCTTTACAATCTCCTGGCATTGCATTTATTACAGCACTCTTGATTGCATCAACTTCAAGGTTTCGAGGTGCCAAAATAGCTCGTTCTCTATAATATGAAGAATAATCTGTAATTGTTGAAAGTTCTTTATAAACCCACTCAATTAATCCTTCCATGGAATTCATCTCTAGAAGCATTGTGTTTGGAATTGAAATTTTGCCTTCTTGCATATCTCTAGTTATTCCATTTCCTATGTCTATAACCCACTTTATGGATTCTTGCTCTGTTGATGTTTCACCAATTTGAAGAACTCACATATTTTGTGTGAGTTTTAAGACTTTTGTCTTTCTCCAAATTCTTGAGTGGCAGAATGAAGCATTGACAATATCCTCCCTTCCTACCTTTGGAACTACTAGCAACACCTGTCTAAAATCTCCACCCAATAGCACCACCTTTCCACCAAAAAGTTTGTCATTAGACATGATATCTCGCAATGTTCTATCCAATGCTTCGAATGCATAGTGGTGTGTCATAGGTTCCTCATCCCATATTATTATCTTTGCCTCCTTTATAACTTTTGCAAGGTTTCTGTTAACACTTATATTGCAAGTGCTACTGGCATGCAGATCCAATGGTATCTTGAAACATGAGTGTGCTGTGCGTCCATTAGCTGGTAACAATGCTGCAATTCGTGAAGATGCACATGCTAAATCAATATGACCCTTTCCACTCAGTCGAGAGAGCAAGCAATTATAGAGAAACGTTTTTTCTGATCCTACTAGACCATCAAGAAAGAAAACCTCACCTATCTCTTCATATATTATTGCCAATATTTGATTGAAGGTAGATCGCTAACAATCATTTAGAGTTCTTTCCATCTCTTGAGAAATTTCTTTTTGTTGCACAGAATCAAACATCCTCTCTTCTTGGAATAAATTATTTGTATTAGAGAAAGACATTCCATTAAAATCTTCCAACCTTTTGCCATGTTCTTGAAGAATTTGTCGTAAATGCAATAATGACTTCTTCTTTGCTATTAAATTATAATCTGAAAGTGTCGATGAAAATTTGTCCCATAAAAGTCCTGGATTTGCAGGCTTACGGAAGACCAAAATCGTGACAAATAGATGTCTCAATTGCATGCTATTTTGATAGAATGAAGCCTCTTACATACAAACAAACCACTCTTCATTACTTTCCAATAGACCTCTAGCTAAGCATGCTGCTTTAAATGAAGGATGAAGCTGTCCATCAAAAGTTCGCAAATCATTGGAAGATGAACTTGCAATCTTTGGAGATCTGGTTTTTCATCGTGCATTTCATACTCATAAATCCTCCATTGATGCTGACACATACTGTGCATCTAAATACATGCTAATATCATCTATGATGCCATTGTTTGGATTGTTTGATTCACCGTGATTTTCTACATGGTTTTCCATTTGCATCCTGATTGTAGCCCTATCATGACCTTTATATACATATTTATACAAATATTTAACAGCTCTAATAGTGGATCAAACTTTAATATTGATGTGTGCCTTGTACTTCATTGATAGGAAAGGATTGAAAGGCACAATCCATCAATTGTCTACAACACCCTCTCTTACTTGTATCTTTCTACCATCATCTCTATGCATGTATATAGGATAACCATCATTACCTACAATAGTGCATTGAGAGAATGAACGTGGGTAACGTCGATTGCATTTGCCATCATTCATGCAAGCAACAGAGGCATTGAATGCACCACATGGGCCGTGAACATTACATTGCTTGACAATTGCATGCAACTCAGGAAATAATGTCTCATCTGGTATCTCTGCACATACCAAGTGGTCATAGTGGCTAACCTCTGTAGGTTTATCTGCACCTTCCAAAATCAATAGTATATGTGAGTGTGGAAAACCTCTCTTTTGAAATTCTATCATAGAAACATATCTAGCTACTTTGCCAAACAAATTATCCTTCAAAATTGATTGCATCATATCTTTGTGCTTTTGATAGAAGACACGTGTTGTCAGATCTGGACGGTCTTGTGCACTCTGCCCTGGCAAAATTCCTTCTGATATTTCATCCCATTTCAGATTGCAAGTAAATGTAATAAATAAATCAGGTTTTCCTCTTTTCCTTACAATTGCCATTGCATCCTGATATAATATGATTGATGCAAATTAGATATTCTTTTGACATGTCCATTGCGGCTTGAATGTCTCTATTTCCAACATCATAGTCATCTCCTTGGCCTAGCATGATAGCTACTACTTCGTTGGTAGTTGGAACTAAGTATTGTCTGGATGTTGCACGACTCTCATAGATCACTATTTTTACATTTGCATATGGATTTGTTCTCAAAAGTTCCCCTACAGCTACCAATGCTATTGCATATGGATTGCATTCATGCATCATTCTTTGTAACTCTTCCAAAATGCCCTGGTCCGGCAAGCATTTCATTTAAACGATGTTCTAGTTCATGATCTGTGTTATAAACATATAGTTGTGCAAACCATGGGACCTCTTGTCTACTCTCATCAGGCAATAATGTACCAACATGATGATATACACTACCATGAACTCGAAAGTGATGTATTCCTCTATATCTTGAAAACCTTTCATCAATTTGAGCACCCAGGGAGACAAAAGCCATTACATTATTGTAAGCCCTTATATTCTTCTTCATGCTTTGCATCTAGAATCATTGCAATGTAATAAATATTTCAAGATTTTTGGTGTATCTTGTAATGGTAATAAGTTTACACGACCAACTTTACAGTAGTGCTTCCCATAACTTGATCTTGTTTCTTCCTTCCATAATTTTGCATTGCAAAAACTGCAAATTTGATTCATAGTGACTGAATTGTAGGAGCAAAAACACCATTGGATACAGAGATGGGTGTTGTGTATCATCTTTTAAAGGAAATTGAAAGAGAATAGAGAGAGTCATCTTTATTTGATATTGTACCCATGTTTCTGGCAGTGCATTCTCTTGCTATTGATCATCTAGAGGACCTGGTTGTAAGCACAGATATCCTTCTACTTGTGTTTGGATTCTCTGTTGGATTTCTTTCTAGAGATTGAGATTCTTGCAAATTCATTGTTTCATTAGAGAAGTATTCCACATTTCTCATTACATTTGTAGTTGCATTTAATTTGAAGATTGTTCTTTGTCTAGCAATATGACGATGTGCTTTATGTGTCAATTGCAAAATTCTTCTCCTATGAAGACATAATGATTGTGGTTCCACCATCTCTTAAAAACAAACATGACTATATCTTTTTCTATATCTCTTTTGATGTTACACTATTTGTTGAACTTTATTATATTAAATTTTTCTTCTTCTTATTTTTTGCTATTGTAAATGAATCATGCTAAAAGAATCAAAGTATGAGTTATCTAAGAGAATTTTTCTCATAATATTATTTCAAACTAGAATGTTCAATGTATAATATCAATAAAGAAATTCCAAGGGAATTTGAAATTCAACTTGTTGCACCTTGGTCCACCTTATGACTAAGGTTCACATTATTCTAACTTGTTCCTTTGAGATATTTTATTGCAACCTACATCCACTCTTACACATGACATAACCATCATTACATCTTCCTATAAGATATTGCATTTGGTCATTTGTTGCCTTTATGTTATGTTTGATACAACAAAATCTTGCATTTATATTTTATAATGATTTCTCCATAAACTCTCTTATTGCTATATCATCATTTGAATTTATTTTGCTATAAGTACTTAATATATTTTGGATTTATAGAATTAAAATGTTCATTGTGTTCACATAGATCTTGAATGGACTTTAACTTGTTTTCAAAGACTATATCTTTTTGTCTTGAAAATGAATCATGCTAAAAGGACCAAGTATGATTTATCTAAGACAAATTTGCCTATAATATAATTTAAAAACAAACCCATTGCTTATGAGTCCTTATTGTCATAATAATAGTTGCATTCGATTTAAAATAATTATTGGACTTTTTTGTATATAGGTTTAAGTCTATGTCCTTCCTAAAAGACTCATTCTATGTAGGCGTTTTTTTATGACCATGTATTCAAAGATTTTAATACTCTACTATTTCAAATATGACATTGAGGGACACCTAAATAAGTCTTATGTTCTAGAGATTTTTTTAAAAATGGGTTTTAATTAGCAAATTTTGAATACATATTTATTTAATAAGAGATGCTTTAAGCTCATCATCATACTAAATGAACTATTGATTAGTAAACTAAGAAAAATATTGGATTTTTTTTGTTTCAAATTCAATATCAATAGAGATATTGAAAGGTAATTTCAAATTGCACTTGTTGCACCTTGGTCTAGCTTACGACTCATTTTCGTCATAATTGCTATCATTCTATTCTAGCTAACTTCAAACGTTGACACCTCATTGCACAACATTTTAACTTGTTCCTTTAAGATATTGACTTGTAGCCTACATCCATTCTCACACACAACATAATCATCATCGATTCTTTCTAGAAGATATTTCATGTGGTCGTTTGTTGCCTTCACATTATCTTCAATGCGGCAAATCCTCGCATTCATATTTTCAAATGATTTCTCCATACTCTGTCTTATTGCTCTATCATCGTCTAAATTTATTTTGCTCTATAAGGAGTTCAAATATTTTGAATTGATAGAATTAACATGTTCGTTGTGCTCACAAAAACCTTGAATGGACTTTAATTTATTTTCAAAGACAATATCCTTTTGTCTTGAAAGTGAAGGTAGACTTGGAATTGTCAATCGTCTCATTGTATACAATCATTCTCGTTTACCTATAGACTTTTAATTTTTTGCGATGTCAAATTTTCTTTTGCTAGAAGATGACATGCACTTTTTTTTTGCGGGGTTTCACATGTGGTAGACAACTGCCTTGTGATTCTTTTCAATTTTCAAAGACTTTGTCTTTTTGGGATTGATGACACGACTATTTCATCAATGTCCTCTTTATTGTTTGGAAAAATGACAATAGCCATATTCGCGACTGCAAAAATTTAAATTTAAAAAATATATTTATGATTCGCAAAAATATACTTGCCTATAGGCATACACGTGTATGTTATTTGTTTTTATTATATATATGTATATATACACACACATACATACATAGTTAGTTCTTATTATAAATATTAATCCTTTTTTTTCCTCATATATACATGTCACCTAGTTTGTTTAAGAAAACAAAATATAATTATAAATCTTTTTAGAAGATTTAGAAAATTTACATTTTACCTAAATAAATGAATTGCTAGTAGGAAAAAAAAAATTATGTTAAAAACTTTCTTTTACTTCATTTTATTATTTTAATACATAGTATATATATATATTTTTAAATATAAATGTTAAAAAAAGAAAGTGAGAGTGAGAGAGAGAGAGAGAGAGAGAGAGACTTATACTACTTAGGTAATTTTATTTTCATGAAATTTTTTGTAAGAATCACCATTTTCAACGACATCATCACCCATTATGTTGCTAATGATATGTCATTGCAAGATTGATATCGTGAGGAACGCTGATTTTTTTTTTTTTGTTTAGCATTCTGATCAATATCAATTTGCAAGATATTAACTTTCATAAAGAAAAAGCATATAGTTGGAGATTGTTGGATTACACATGTAATAGTAATTATAATCCATTACGAAATAAGAATAAAAAAGATATATATTATTTATATGATTTATTAGAGAATGCTACCATGTTTATATCATTGCATTTTCCATAAAAACATCATTTGAAATAACATTTCAATTGAAAATCCTTTATCATTTTTCATTACTCAGCTAATTTTCTTTTTACAATTGCAATAGGTATTTAAACAAAAAATATTTTAATATTAAATTTCAATTCAAATTAATCATAATTATTTGATTTATTTATGAAAGTTAAATAAATCAACTTTATGTAGTAAGGGGGGAGAGAGAGAGAGAGAGAGAGACAGAGAGAGAGAGAGAGAGAGAGAGAGAGAGAGAGAGAGAGAGAGAGTTGCTCTATCATCAACTTGAAGGGAAATTTGGATTTGTTCAATTAATGCTAAATTTGTTTTCGATCAACTAATGCTATGGTTTTCTTATCATTAAAGTATTTGAACAAAAATATTTTAATATTAATTTTCAATTGAAATTACTTAATCATTATTATTTGGTTTATTTTTGAAAGACAAATACGTCAAGTTTAGGTAGAAGGGAGAGAGAGAGAGAGAGAGAGAGAGAGAGAGAGAGAGAGAGAGAGAGAGGCAAGAAAATTTTATTTTATTTTTCTTTGTGTTTTTTTAAAAGAATACCTTATAACCCATAAAGAAAAATAATTAAAATTGACTAACTTGATTTAATGAATGAGTGAATAATAGATATTTTTTTTGTTAAGGCTTGTGATTCAATGAAGATGATATTAATGGAGTACCTGCATTTAAAACCATGCAAATGATGTTGTGTTCTAAAATGTGAACACAAAAACAATTTTCCATACAAACAAAATTTGAAATTACATTGCTCATATTTATATTTTTATTGATAAATCTAAAATTTTAAATGTTTTTGTTCAAGTAATGATCCATCTTTTATTTTATTAAATTTTTTATAAAAATATTATTTCAAAATACATTTTTAATGAAATTATCAAGGCATTGTTCTTTAAATTATTTTTTAAAGAGATATTAAGGAAATTAAAGTCTTAAACATGATGTGAAATCATAGTGGATCAGAAATTAATTCATGATTCACTATGATTTGAATTACGTAACATCAAATGTTTTGTTTTTTTCAAATGTAATCCTACATTCAAAAATGAAAAGTAGTTAAGTGCTGTTGAAGAAGCATATGAAGAATCATCACCTCGTATGATGCAGCCATAAAGCTGTTACAAAAAAGTTCAATTCTGTATTCTAAAAGCAAAAGTGTGCCCTCACTATTTAATCATCACTTCACATTATCCTTTAATGAAGTTGTAAAAAGTTCTAGAGAAACGTCCCTAAAAGCTCGTCTATTTGCTTGGCAACAACCACAATATTTTTTTTCAAATGTAAGCCTAAATTCAAAAATGAAAAATAGTTAGGGCTCTCTATTGCAGTGCTGGTGGAGAAGCATGTGAAGAATCATCACCTTGTATGATGAAGCCATGAAGCTGTTACAAAAATGTTCAATTCTATATTCTAAAAGCAAAAGTGTGCCCTTAATATTTAATAATCACTTCACATTATCCTATAATGACGTTGTAAAAAGTTTTAGAGAAGAAAGCTCCTCAAGCATGCGTTGTGCTTTTGTCAGGGCATTGAACTTGGCATACATGCCCTTATGAGAATTGAACAGCACAATATTATCTTGTAGTGCTCGTACACTACCACATGTTTTCAAGATGCAAGCACAGATCATTGGATTTGGATTATGCCTTTATGCTGCATGCATCCTCACCTTGCCCTGTTGTTCCTAACTTACCCTCATTATATCATGAAATAAAATCTAGAACTCCGATACCAAAATAAGAGGGAGAAGCACTAAATCCTAACTGTTGAATGCAAGAGATAGAAACTGAGAGATGAAAACACTCATACACTCATGTGAAATTGTGAGGTGAATGTGAAAGACTGAGGGGGAGACGTAAGGGGGCTCTGAAGAGAAGAATGAGTGAATAACTGTATGCCCATTAGGGTTGAAGACAACTAAAAGAATAGGTATTGTATGGAGGGGTAAAGCCTCACTATAGAGGAGCAGAAGTGGGCTGCCCTGATGCTGCAACTATCCCGATGAATCGGTCTTGAAAGATGTCCTTTAGGCACCAAGGATGGAGTGGATCTATTGCCCCTTGATCGTGGCCTAATCTTAACTGCAAAACATTGCTATTGGCTACACTCTTCGACCTTGTAAGTGAATGAGGAATGAGGCCAAGGGGGGCTGCCTTTTATAGGCGACCAGGGGCAGCCTATGGACTTACCCCTGGGCAGATTTGTTGCAATCAAGTTGTTTAAGCTGTTTCAATCATTGAATGACACATGGCAATCTACTGAAATGGATGTTGTGCACTGATGCGGCATATTTTGTATGGCTCTCTGCTGTCATGGTTGCTGACATGGCTACCTGCATGGCAGCATGCAGGTAGCCTGTCAGCATGTGTCTCCCTTAAAGCTATCATGGTCTATGCAGATGCCCATGATAGCTTTAAGGGAGACACACCCCAACTGATGAAGATTGCAATATGCTTTTACCAAATCATTGTGCATGTCCACAGGGTCATTGCCCAACAAAGTACTATCTTGCAGCTCCTCTTACAATATCACAAGCTTTCAAGAAGCAAGCATAGGTCACAATGTTTATAGGGACCATGATGCGTGCATCCTCACCTTGGCCCTGCTTTGCATGTCCTGTAATCAGTGTGCTCCAAGAGTCAATAGCCTGAGAGGGAAGCTCCGATCAATGCATTCCAAGAGATAACATCTTGATAAGGAAAGCACCATATTTGACATACATATCCACATGCACATCGTCTAGCACAATATTTTCTCATAGCAGCTCGTACAACACCATAAGCTGATGTAGGCATAGATCACCACATTTGGATGGATGCATTCATGCATCATGCATCCTTATCTCTGCCATGTTGTACATAGACTTCAATCAATGCACACCAAGAGAAAATGCCCCGAGAAGGAATATCCTTTTAGTACGAATCTTTGTCTCACTCACTTCTTCACTGCTTCCATTGTGCTCCCTCCCTCTCTCTCTCTCTCTCTCTCTCTCTATATCTCCCACTCTTTCAAGGCACACACACAGCTCAATGCATCTAAAGGGCCAGCCTCATGTTGCATGCATTCAAAATAGGCAAAGAGAGAGAGAGAGAGAGTGTCAATGCATTCAGAGAGACAACATTATGAGGAGGCAGCTTCTCAAGCATGCACTTGGCATACATGTCCAAAAGGGCATTGGCCAGCATGATAATATGTTCTAGAAAGCTCTCTCTCGCAACTATCATAGGCTTTAAAGATGCAAGCATAGGTCATTGCATTAGGAGGATGCCCTCATGCTGAATGATTTCAAAAAACAATCTAGTGCTTGTTCACCTTGACCCTGCCAATTCCCATTTCCACACCGTTCTGTGGATTAAATTGTAAATATGTTTTTCACTTGTTGCATGCTGATGAGGTGCATAGCTAATGGGTGGTGGCTTTGAGTTATGGACACTCTCATAAAAGACTCTATACTTATGTAGATATCTTCTTGAGATGGTAGATATTTCTACGAGGACTTTTGGAACATGATGAGATGCAGTGTTGGGTGCCCAGACTCCAGAGCATGGTTCTTATGTATTTACAGTGTTACGTTTTTGGGTTGGGCATGATATTTGTCATTTGTATTTTTCTCTCTGTCGTATGTTCTGTTGTCATGATGTCCTCAATGGTTATCAATTGTGAGAGTCCTTCAGGTGTTGGGATTGGTTCATTATGTATGATAGTCTGTGGGTGAATAAGCATCAAATGCTTGCATGATAAGGGTGTGCATAAAGATCGGATTTTGGGGCAATTAATGCTTCAGTGTGTGATTTGGGGGAAATGTCTTGAGAGTGGTAAAATGTCACTGATGAGGTGGCAAATTAGGCTGAGGTGGCTGGACTAATTGGGAAGGCATGCTGCTCATGCAAAGGTGGCTACGTAGCAAGGAATGGAGAGCTTCTGGATGGCGATCGATCACGTGTAGAGAAAGGGAGAGTTTCTAAAGGAAAGAAGAAGGACACACGTAACTACGAGGTACAGGGATCTCAGAAGAGCGGGCGAGGAGCTTGGTTGGAGAGGTGCAACTAGGAGTTGCTGAAGGGGGGTTGTCATGTGTGAAGAGGTGAGCTATGTGAGCAACGGAGAGACTGTGGGAGTGCCTCACTAGTATCCGGCTGCAAGAGATCGTCCGTTCGTTGTTGGAGCTGCTGGAGGTCCATGATGGCGCAGGGAGAGGGATACCATGGCTGGACGGATGAGGCTTCATAAACAGGCCTCTATGTGAGCTTGCAATAAGGAGTCAAGGCTTGGTCGTGGGTTTTTCTCTGCTGGCACTACTCTCAGATGGAGGACGGGCATGGTGTCTCTACTAGGAGGTTGGAGAAATCATGGCAACGCGGGGGGATCTGGTGTTTGCTACTCTGAAGGAGGTCTCTAGGATACAGTTTGGAAGGACGATGGCAAGGCAGGGTACTCTGTGAGCAGATCCGATCATGAAGTGAGATCGAATTGTTTTGCTGAGAGCTTTCTGAATGGAGTGGGGGGCTGGACGACGAGGAGGCCGCGGAGACGTTGGAGGTGTGGATTGGAAGTGACTTGGGAATGACTGTGTATGGGAAGGGGATTATGAATGGACAAAGAGGAGAGAACGGTCATGTGTGGGAAGCTCCTTGGCTAGCTGAGGGTGGCGTGACCCATGAGCTGAGTTCTTCATGAATTGGAGAGGAGCGAGAATCTGTGGACGTTGGGTGCTCCGTGATGCAAGAGAGAAGCTGTGAGGCTACGATGCACGCCTGGGGGTGATGGGCAACGGGGGGTGGCATAGGTGAGAAGACGCGCTGGCTGGTCATTGTGGATGGGAGCGATTTCTCTAAGGCTGAGAGCAAAGAGGCCTTGCTAGGCGGGATGTTAAGATCTCCAGGGGTGGCGAGCTGTGATATGGGAGTTTAGTGCACCTTAGACTTCCGTGAGTCCATAAGGAGCGTGTGAGTGGTAAATAGTATTGCCAATGGGTTGCTGGCAATTCAGTGGATAAATGTTAAGGCAGGAAAGAAGATGAAGTACTGGCTGTGATGAACTCAAGGGATAACAAGCTATTACAGGAGAGCTTGGTTCACTTCAGACTCAAAGAATTTTGATGAGAGCTCATGGATAGCAAACAGCTTGTATATGAGATGTGTGAAGGCCTTAAGTGGTGTTGCATAGTGAATAGTTGTAGTTGTGGAGTACGCTCACATAGATGAATTTATGTTTCATGGGTCATCTATGTGTTTTCTAAGCTTGATCTGAGTCTGTAGGAGAGCTTGTCTTGAGCTGTGAAATCCACTGGGTTCTTTTTGAGGTTATATAGCTTCCGGAGGAAATGTGGCCAGAGTATGAATTGAATGTAGAGGTGTGTAGAGACAAGGATTTTGAATGATTGCTTTTACCTTGTAATTGTGTTGTTCAGTTGTTTTAAATGTGGATGAAGGTAGCTGTGAAGGCGGTCTAGGCTCTACTACTTTTGTCCATCCACCGTCTTGCACCACCAGCAGCAATAGCATATTCTTCTCCACGACCAACCCTGCTAGCAAGGTCTCTTCCTGTGGTGCTATACCTAGTGCAAGGACACTCCCACTTCAGCACATCTTTGCTTAGTAGTGGTAGAATAAACAACAGCTCCTCGAGCCAAATTTCCCCACTGCGAGTCTGCCCAAAACTAAGTTGATATACAGCAGCAGGATGGACCTCGATTTGAGGGATTGGGGAATCCATGACACCTTCCATTTTGAGGATTTCCTTGCTCCTTCTGATGATGAAGCTCCACAAATTGATGAGTGGTTCAATTTCTAGCATGCTCCTACTGCTTCCGTTGCTACTGCAGCTCACAATGACACTCCACAAATGAAGGATGCCATAGCCTTGTCTCCCTTAAAAGTTGGCTTGCTTCAAGCTCGACTTGAATCAGCTCATAGCTTCCTTCCTCCTTCCCCCTTCTTGTCCCTTCCTGTAGTGCCATACCCAAAGCAAGGACGCTCCTGCTTTAGCACATCTTTGCTTAGGCAAAATAAACAGCAGCAGCTCAAGCCAGATTTCCCCGCTGCAAGTCTGCCCAAAACAAAGTTGATATACAGCAGCAGGTTGGACCTCAATTTGAGGGATTGGGGAATCCATGACACCTTCCATTTTGAGGATTTTCTTGCTCCTTTTGATGATGTAGCTCCACAAATTGATGATTGGTTCAATTTCTAGCATGATACCCAGTGCAAGGACGCTCCTGCTTCAGCACATCTTTGCTTAGGAAGAATAAACAACAGCTCCTCGAGCCCGATTTCCCTGCTGCGAGTCTGCCCAAAACCAAGTTGATATACAGCAGCAGGTCGGACCTCGATTTGAGGGATTGGGGAATCCATGACACCTTCCATTTTGAGGATTTTCTTGCTCCTTCTGAGGATGTAGCTCCACAAATTGATGACTGGTTCAATTTCTAGCATGCTCCTACTGCTTCCGTTGCTACTGCAGCTCACAATGACACTCCACAAATTGGTTCAGAGGAAACACTCCCTTGCTAGATTCTCAAAGCTCAAGTCTGAGAAAGAAAATATTCTCAAGAAGAAAGAGGAAACTATTATGAAGAAGGAAGAGAAGAATGAAGAAGAAAAGGCACAATGCAAACACTAAGAGATAGAGAGCAAAATGGTAGACAGAGAAAGTAGGGAGAGACTCCTTTATTGTTTCCCACTGGCAGTCGGGCTTGTTGGGCAAGGCATTGAGAGGAGAGCTACCAAAGACTTCACGTTGCCAAAGGCCTACGGGGTCCCTTCAGTTTCAGATTAGAATCCATGATGGAACTGAACATGTTTGGAGAAAAGCCATTGAAAGGATTCTGCAGATTATATGAGTGGGGAAAAGACGAAAATTTTGAAGAGGCGGAATGCAACCCTGGCCTTCGTGGGCTTTCTTCAGAAAGCCTCTGTAGCTATCCCGGTCCCTCCTTTTGAGTCCGAGCATCTCTGTACTCCCATTAACATTTTGAAGGCAAGAAAGGTCTGCAATGGAAGATCTATCGACCGCCATTGAAGAATACAGTGCCAACAGGTTTATAACTTGGGATCATGTAGAGATTCACCAAAGATGGGCTGAGGTAATGCCCAGACTGCCTTAGAGGTCCTCTATTACCCCAAAAAAGCGAGATATATAGAGAGAGCGAGAGATCCAACGTACCTGGAGATGAGATCGTCGCTTAGACAATTTTGGACTATTCCCACCTTCCATAGATTCTCCACTGTCATCTGGAGCGCCTTTAAGTTCAGACTCCACAACTATCATATTCAAACTCGACTCCTGAATGTCATTTAGCATTGTGTACTTGCTACCATCAAGCAACGTGCTTGATAATGTTTTAGAAGGAACATTTTCTCTCAGAAACCCTTCGGAAATGCGCGTTGGGGTTTTCAAATCTGTCACCTCATCTTCAGAAAGTTGATTTCTGTTCCCCTGACCTCTGGGATAGATGTTTCTATAGGCAACCAAGGCAATACTGGAGTCTATTCCACCAAAAAAGCGAGATATAGAGAGAGAGTGAGAGATTCAACGTACCTGGAGATGAGATCGTCATGCATCTGAGCGATGGATTAGGCCGCATTTCATTAAAATTTCATGCCCAGACTGCCTCAGAGGACTTCTATTCCACCAAAAAACCGAGATATATAGAGAGAGTGAGCGACGAATCAGGCAGCAGCAGCAGATTACGTCGTCGATTGCCTCATGAATACAGAGAACACCGCCACAGGGAGCGGCATTCCACCCTCAAAGATATCGTGCAATTTTATATCACAGCATAATTTGAAGGAGATGGACAATAAGTGGTACACGTAATCATCCGAGATACATAGATAGAGCGAGAGATTCAACGTACGTGGAGATGAGATCTGAGCGACGGATTAAGCTGCATTTCAGCGAAAGTTCATGCCCAGACTACCTCAGAGGTCCTCTATTCCACCAAAAATTTGAGATATATAGAGAGAGCGAGCGACGGATTAGGCTGCAGCAACAGAGAGAGATTGAAGATCGTGCATTTGAAGATAAGATCCGCAACCATGATCATCACTGACGAATGGAGGAAGGAGGATTTTCTAGTAAATTGAAATGAAACGTTATTGTTATTACGTGTGCAGCAAACATCACAAACATCCTCAACATCCTCCCAACACGACACGTGGCTCAGCCCTCGAATGACACGTCAAACTCTTCCTTAAGGAAAATAAGATAAGATAAGATAAGATGCTACAAAGTAACTAAAAAGGGACATAATATATATAAGACATCAATATGGTTGTTTTGTTGAAATAGATTAGTATTGGAGTGTAATATGTGTATATTGTGTGAATACCCATGCGTGCAAAAGTAAAAGAGATGCACATGGGATCCACATAAACTATGAATTGAATTTGTAGATCAACCTTAAAGAGTGTAATATGTGGATATTTTTTGAATACCCATTGTGAGGCTATAGATCACTACATTGTATATTTTCTTCCATGTTTTATATTCACAATTATCATATATGTCATCAAAATATTGATAGTGACCATTTTTCAAAGGAAAATATGGATGGGAAGATGATTATTTTGGGCAAAGTATGTATGAGAGAATTGTAGATTTTTCAGGTGGCTACAACTTTTATACTCTGTAATTTACATGATTCAACCATTGGGATGGGAAAATAATGGCCCAAAGATCAAGAAAGGTCACTTTAGAATGATTTTTCTGCTTGTATTTTTATACCCAATTCTCAAGTGTAGATTCGAGGCCGAAGATGATCGATTTTAATGATGGCCAAAGTTGTAGGGAATCATAAGACGGTTAAAATCCTCGTACTATTGATTTTTCCCAATTCCACGCAGTTTGGGAGATATGGGCCTCCAAATAGGTCTCTTTTTCTCTAGTATTAGAAAAACTTGCTAAATTACATTATTGGCATTATGTTTGGAAAGTCGGCCTATATGGGGCAGAGTTGGGGGGTGGGATTTTTTTTTCCCAAATGGCCTTTTTTCTTGAATTTCTTAGAACTGGCTATTGGGGCCATGGAGAGACATTTTATCAAAACAAGTGGCCCGAAGGCCCTAGGTGTGCGCAAGTGTATGTATGGGCATATTCGTGCTTGTGCACAATAGGGGCTCCGAGCCTTTTTTTTCAAAATGTTTCTGAAGTAATGGCCATTGGGGACAAGGAGAGACATTTAACCAAAAAAATTTTGAAAAAAAATGGCCCAAATTCCGCATGTGTGCGCAGGCATGCGTATGGGTCTGATGGTGATGTCCTCTAGCCCATATGCACTCCCGCACACACATGGGGCCTTCGAGCCTTTTGTTTGTGGGAATGGATATTGGATACAATGAGGCCCCATGTGTGTGCGGGTGTGCATATGGGCCAAACGCCAATGTTGTTTAGCCCATATGCATGCCCGGACACACATGGGACCTCTGGGAATTTTTTTTTACAAAATATTTTTGGGGAGGGCCTTTTTGGCACCATATAGGACCAAGATGGCCTTTTCTTCAATATTTGTTTTGATAATTGGCTATTCAACACCATGGGATATCAGTTTAAAAAAATAAATAGCTTTTTATGCAATAGTTATTCTTTGGGGCCATGGAAAACCACTTTCCCAAAATAATTTCAGAAAAGGGGACCATTTGGGCCAAATAGCATGTTTAGGCAAAAAATTTGATCAATAGTACAATAATCCAAAATTGTAAAATTTGGGACAATGAATAATTTTATAGTGAAATTGCAAAGGACTAGATGGCCATTCTTTTGAAAACATTTGATTGGATGTTTCCCAAGGAAGGATGAAAGAGAAAAGAATTATTTGATTAACCACCATTAGGTTGGTGCTTTGATTTTGTTTTTTCTTTTCCTTTACCACAAATTCTTCGACTCATCCACAACCTCTACGCATGTACTACAGAACACACACACACACGCACACACACACACACACGCATGCACACACACACTGTTATGGATAAATTTGACCAAGGTAAAAGGCATAAAGATATGTGTGTGCTTGTATGTGTGACAATAGTATAATAAAATATGGTGTGCATAGGGCCCAGCATTGAGGTGGCAGAGCGTGACCATGTGCCACCCTTCCACGTAAGAGGACCCTTAAGGTGTGTTGTACATAATCCATGGTAGTTATATTATAAAATGGTAAGGTGGCATGGTTCCTCCAAGGCGGTCCCATGCCTGCATTTAGTGAGACATGGACCAAGGACCATGGGAGAAGTAATATAAAATAGGTGGAGATGAATATTATATTGGATTATTCCCTCCATGTAGGATAGGCCTATGTGGAGGGGGTGTAGATAGTCAAAATATGCAAGTTAAATAATAGGGAAAGTAGGATGAGGTGGCAAGACTCCTTGTGCCAACCCTCCACTTGTCCTCCTAGATGTTTAATCATATTATAAAATTGGGAAGAGACCAAGGGAGTACCTCTTTCCATTTTTTGCCAATAGATAAGCCTCATTTCGTCTCTCTCTTTTCCATTTTCCATGCATGGCTAACATTCCCGTGTTCTGTGGATGGGTTGAAGAAAATCCAAATGAGTATCTTGTTGCCTCCAAGCGCCGTTGTGTTTCTCTCAACTTTCTTACTGAAGATAGATGGTCGTTGGTTCTTCCCACATTTCTACAAGGTTTGGCTCAAGTGTGGTATGAGAAGTAGGCTGAAGACATTCACCAAAGTTGGCCGAGGTTGATAGCAGCTATGATCAAGTATTTTGGCAAAGAAGAGGAGCCAGAGAATGTGTGACGGCACGTCAATATGTGGATAGCCATGCTCCTAGACCGTTTAGTTGCCAGGCAGGAGGACAACATTGGATTTCGAGCTGGAATGACTCAACATGTGCTGGGCTACCTCGTAGCAGGAGCAAGTGATGAATTCCGCCTCAAGCTTAAATGGGAGAGTCCAGAAACCATGGTGCTAGCACATGAGATTGCTCAAAAGTTTGATAAAGTTCAGTCTGACCATGCTTTAAAGAAGACAATTGTCCCTCCTCAACCCCCTCAATTCTTGTAACAATAACCTGGGGGGTCCAACTCAAGGGCATACCCCACCCCCCATCAGGGATGTATCCACCGCCTCCACCTAAAATGTATGGTCCTTCCATAGGTGCTTACCCTCAACAAGGTGTATATCCTCACCCTCCACCTGGAAGATTTCCCCAGCCTCGCCCACAAACCCCCCTCCTTCCTACTCCCCCAATCCCTCCTGCTAAAGAACCCAAAGTCAATGACCTAGCCAAGGCCTTGAATGATCTTCGGCTCTAGAAATCAAGCCGATCGCCCTCCAAGAGAATGTGCCAATGTTGTGTGCTACGAGTGCCACCAGAAGGGTCATTATCGCACCAAATGTCCCAATATTCCAAGGGTGAACCTTCTAAGTGGATCAGGGACCGAGGATTCTGACGTAGAGGTCCTTGACCTCGGGAAGAGAAGTCGAACCACCTCGGACCCCTCTCCAGACCGGGCCACCCCAGGAAGAAGGTGTCCTTCTTAGACCCTCAGATGCTGAGATGGCAGACCCACCAATAGAGAAGACTAAAAGATCTTGTAGGAGTAAGTGGTCGCCCTCCGATTTTCCTATCGCCTCAGGGCAAGAAGACTATTCGGTCATTCAGGACCTTGCTCGTCGGTCTTTGAGCATCATGCTTCCTCAACTAATAGCATTAAGCCCTAAGGTGAGATGTGAGCTACAGCAAGGGCTCTCAACAACGAAGAGCAAGAAAAAGGGAAAGGTATAAGAGATTTCTTCTATCTCTGAAGAAGTTGATCGACACCCGCATATAGTAGATGTCATCATAGATAACTGCCGTGTCAAAAGCGTGTGTGTTGATGGGGGAGCTGCATGTAATATCATGGTGCCCCGTATCATGAAAAAGTTGAATTTGAAATGCACCAGGCGTTCCTCCACTCGAATCAAGGTAGCAAATGGTGGACGACTTGCCACCCTGGGAGTCATTGAGGATTTTCCCATCACTGTTATTGGGTTGACCACCACCGTCAATTTCTATGTAGTGGACATCGAAGATACAGGCAGGAGTTACCCAGCCATACTCGAGAGACCATGATTGAGAAAGAGTGATGTAGTCAGCTATTGTTAGATAGGACACATGTCTTTTGGTGCTTCTAAGGAGAAGATCCCGGTGCAACTAGGTGCCACTGAACCAGAAGAAGAAGAGGAGCAAGACAGTGATACTCTCTCATCCTCGGTGTCTGAATTAATGGAAGAATCAAACGGGGAAGAGGAGTTCTCAAAGGAGGAAGTTTACATGATGGGGGTGTCTCCGACCTCGCCACCTGTAGAAAAGCTTGAATCTATGCTTTCCCCAGACCTCACTCCAAGTGAGAAAGACAAGTTCCTAGAAATGTTCAAAGATTGCCCTAACTTCTTCGCAACTAGCTACCACCACCCTCGCCATGTGATTGCCATAGAGCACAAGATAGAGTTGAAGCCTGCTGATGCGAAGCTAGTGGCTCAGAAGTATTGGAGATTAGGGCTCCTACAGACCGATGCTTTGTGCTCAGAGTTGCAGAAACTTGTAGAAGCTGGGTTTATTGTTCTGGTTCACAATAGTGAATGGGTTTCACTAGTGGTAGTCACCCCAAAGAAAAACAACAAGTGGTGGGTCTGCATCGACTATAAGAAACTCAATGCGGCCACCAAGAGGGACCATCATCCTCTTCCCTTTCAAGACCTCATTCTTGAGAAGGTAAGTAGTCATGAGATGTATACTTTTTGTGATGGTTACTCCGAGTTTTTACCAAATCAGAATTGCTGAGGAGGATGTGCTTAAAACCACATTCGCCACACCCTGGGGGACATTTGCATTCAAAGTAATGCCATTTGGCCTCACCAATGCTCCTGCTACCTTTCAAAGATTTATGCAGATGGTGTTTGCTCCTTATTTGGGGGTTTTCTGGGAGGTGTTTTTAGATGATTTATGTATATTCTCGGCACGTAAGGAGCACATCATGAAGGTTAGGTTGGCCTTCCAAAGAGTCAATGATGCGAATGGCAGTCTCAACCCTGATAAATACACCATTGGGGCCACTCAAGGGAGGTTACTGGGGCATATTGTCTCATCCGAGGGCATCAAGTCCAAGAAGGTAGAAGCTATCCTCAAGCTCTCCCCGCCAACAACCAAATGTCAGGTACACTCATTTGTCACTAGTAGGATACTATCGCTGCTTCATTGATCAATATGCTGCTTTGACGCGACCCATGACTATGCTATTAAAAGATGGGGTTGATTTCTCTTAAGATGAGGATTGTGATCATGGGTTTGTACAAATCAAGAGTGCTCTGGCTTCAGAACCCATTCTACGCAATCCTAATTAGTCAAAGACTTTTTATATCAATCCTGGGTTTGGTGAGCACACTCTAGCAAGTATTCTTCTCCAACAGGGGGAGGATCAGCTCATGTATCTCGTCCGATTTTGCTTCTCGACAATTGCTCGAAACTGAACGATGCTACTCTGAGGCTGACAAGCATGTCTTGTCTTTGGTGTTTTGCATTGAAAAATTTAAGCATTATATGGCTGGAAAGTCCTTCATTATAATCTATAGCAATGGTCTTGCAAAGCAGGTTCTTCAATCACCAAATCCCATGGGCCGGTTGGCCAAATGGTTGGCAATTCTACAAGAATATGATTTTTCTTTCAAAATTGTAATGGGGGGTTGTTCCAACTTGAAGAATTCTTTGATTGATTTAGAGGAGTGCCTCGATGTAACCCTTGTAGCGGCCATAGAAGTTGGGGATCCATGGTATGGTGGTATCTATAGATTTCTGACCGCTTTTAGTATCTGACCATGGGAGTCCATTCTTAAATGAAGCAGTGGAGTTGCTCATGGATTGCATGGGTATTGATCACCGCACTTCTAACATCTATCGTCCAAAGTCCATGGGACAAATGGAGCAGACCAACGGCCTCCTTTGTAAAACCATGGGGAAAATGGCCATGGGGAACAAGAGCGAGTGGGATCAGAAGGTCACTGAAGCCATGTGGGCTTACAACATTACCCATAAAACGTCTACAAGTCATACTCTTTTTGAGTTGGTGTATGGTACTGAGGCAGTTTTACCACTAGAGATAGAGATTCCAGCCTTGAGATTGGCACAAGAACAGAGGATGACAGAAGATGAACATGTAGAGGCCAGGTTGGTGCAACATGAGAAGTTAGATGAAACTAGACACCTTGCACTACATCAAACAAAGATCCAAAAGAACCGACAAAAGGCCCACTTGGATGCTAAGATACGCAAGGGATGGGAAAGAGACTTTGTTGAGGGGGATGTTGTGCTATGCTTTGATAACAGATTGGACCACCAAATGGATAAAAAACTCCTTCCACTGTGGACCGGTCCATACAAAGTCATCAAGGAACGTAGCAATGGGTCTGTACAAGTTCAGGAGCTGCATGAGCCATATGGCACGAAGGTGATCAACAAGTGCTATCTCAAGCCCTTATTTGTTCGTGATGGTCCCAGGCATGGAAATGCTGTGCATTCCTTGCCTGGGGGGGGGGAACTGTTATGGATAAATTTGACCAAGGTAAAAGGCATAAATATATGCGTGTGCTTATCTGTGTGGCAATAGTATAATAAAATATGGTGTGCATAGGGCCTAGGGTTGAGGTGGTAGGGCATGACCATGTGCCACCCTTCCACGTAAGAGGACCCATAAGGTGTATTGTACATAATCCATGGTAGTTATATTGTAAAATGGTAAGGTGGCATGGTTTCTCCATGTGCCACCCCTCCACCTAGGTGGTCTCATGCCTGCATTTAGTGAGACATGGACCAAGGACCATGGGAGAAGTAATATAAAATAGGTGGAGATGAATATTATATTGGATTATTTCCTCCATGTAGGATAGGCCCATGTGGAGGGGGTGTAGATAGTCAAAGTATGCAAGTTATATAATGGGGAAAGCAGTATGAGGTGGCAAGACTCCTTGTGCTAACCCTCCACTTGTCCTCC
The DNA here is from genome assembly GCF_047967505.1 of Dipteris shenzhenensis. NCBI lineage: Eukaryota > Viridiplantae > Streptophyta > Polypodiopsida > Gleicheniales > Dipteridaceae > Dipteris > Dipteris shenzhenensis. The sequence continues at coordinate 44,329,188 of NC_141606.1, read as the reverse complement.
TAGATGTTTGAACGCATTATAAAATTGGGAAGAGACCAAGGGAGTACCTTAGAATTGGGATATGGGGTTTGATTTATGTGGAAAAATGAGGCAAAGGGTTGTCGAACACAATTGAGAGTGCGTACCCACCTAGCCCACATGGGAGACTTTTCCACACACACCATGTATGTGGGAGGATGCATTTATTGGGAGAGACCCTCTCTCTTGGCTATAAAAGGATGGGGCTATTCCTTGATGGAACACGCTCATTCTTGTAAAGCCACCTAGCTAGTACTTTGATTTCCCCCCCCCCAAATCCTTCCTTTCAAACAAAGCATGACTCTCTTCCCTTGATGTCTCCATCTCTACATTCCACCTCCCATCATGTACATGCTCCTCTTCCCCCTCTCCCTTCCCCCTTGTGGCATAGTCCCTCTCTTCATTCCCACCCCTCTTAATCCTTTTTCCCCACCTATGTTAATGCTTCTTCCCTCATGTTCCCTTTTCCTCTATGGCCCTTGAGCGTCGCCATGCCTCAAATTCTTTTCTAGTTAATAACACACACACACACACTTACTTTGTTGTTGGTTTCTCAATCTTGTTTTAAGTGATAGTCTCATGATAGTAAAGATATTACAATACAATATTACAATAGTTTTCCAAATACCCATACAATGCGCCCATATAGACACCCATACACATACTCATATACATACAATGAAAACTTCAATGTGTGAGGTACTTTTTCCACTTCTTATTGGCAAGATATTGACAAATGGGGAGAACAAAAAGGATTTATATTGAAGCATAACTTAATCCATAAAGGGGGAGAGCAGATTCAATTCCAAACCTCTACATACAAACAAAATCATGGATGTTTTTATCGAAGCTATAATTATTTATTAGTATTAAAACTTGGCAAAAGTTTATTGAGCCAATTTTTTCAATTTCACAATATTGATAGAATGTAGTATTCTTTTACCTATTTTCTTCTAGAATTTGAAGTAAAAGATGTAAATCTTGGTGTTCTTTTGCATAAAAGTTTCAAATCTTGGCGAATGTTTGAAAGATATATTTTTATTAGGGCATTCAAACTTTCAACACCAATATAAAAGTTTCACTTGTTAATGAAACTAACATGAAAAAATCATCCATAAACAAAATACAATATAGGGAGGGGAAATACAGGTTGCTCCCAATCTCTCAAGAAACCACTCTATGTTGACACTATAGATAAACACTGAGGTGAGAGAGTAACTCAATCCCTACCCTCACAACAAAACCTAAATACTAGAAAAAATAGTAGTTCCTAAGAGATATATGCTGGGCTCTTGATAAGGTGTTGCTCCTTACCATCTTCCAAAAGCTCCAACAATGATGATTCTTTCTTCGAGCTTGAAGACCTTCGGAGAGCCAACTGGTACCCCAACCTACAAGAATCGAGGGAGAAAGCTGCTAATGACATGAATAGGAGAAGGTTTTATCCTCAAATAGGCCCTCCCAACAAGCATAATAAATGGGACTAGCAATGTGAGATCAACTAGGAGAAGAAGATGATAACAAGCATCAAATGAGAGAGAAAGAATGATTTAGGGTTGGGAAGTGATTTGGATACATGGGAATGGTTTAGGGGAAGGTTTGGAAGGATTTTTGGAGATTTTTGGGAAGTTTGGAAAATTTTAAATTTTGGGGGGGTTAGGTGGCCATGAGATAGTTTTAGGGGTTGGAATCAAGTGATTTCGGTGCATAGGAATGGCTTGGGGGAAGGTTTGGAAGGGTTTCCAAGAAGTTTGGAAACTTTTCAAAAAAATTAAAGTTTTGGGGGGAAAGGTGTGCACGAGACACTTTTTGGGAATGAGGAGCATTTGGGTGAGTAAAGAGGGGCAAGTGGGGGCCCCTCCAAGTGGGAGAGGGAAGTGGACTTTTTGGGGACCACCAAAGCCTAGGGAGATGTACTTTTTGGGCTCACATGGGGGCAATGGGATCCTTATTAGGCCTTGTTAGTCCTTAACCCATTTTTGGGCTCACATAGGGATGATGAGACCCTTATTAGGCCTTGTTAGTACTTAATCCATTTTCCTAATCCACTCCTTATGAGGCTCTTTTTTACTCCAAAATTCCCCTAATGGCCTAACCATGTGTGTCATGCCTTTTCTTGTAGTCAATCACCTCTCCTCCATCGCCATGCCTCTTCACCTTCCACAATTTCATTAGCATGCCTAACAAAACTAATGAAACTTTCATGGTGACTAGGGCAAAAATGCGATGCAAGACAAGCAAAGAGATGGGAGGCCATAATAGGTTTGAGGCAAGAGGAGCAAGGGGGACAAGCAAGAGGCAGAGGGGAAACCAAAGGTCAAGAGAGGGGAAAAAGAGGAAGCGCAAAGAGAGGGAGAGGGGAAGGTGAGAGGTAGGTGGGAGGGCAAGGGAATAGAGAGGGAGAGGGGAAGGTGAGCTCGGTAAGGCAGATAGAGGGACGAGGAGTTTGGCTATGGAGTTGAGACTACCAAGAGAGAGAGAGAGGGGTGGGGACGGGGGGGGGGGGGGGGGGGGCATAAAGGGGAGGAAGGAGGAGGGGGAAGAGAGGGGAAGCTAGCAGGAAGAGCCATGGAGAGGAGGAAGGAGGCCTCAGAGCACTCATCACATTCCAGGGATAGTAGATTGCCATAATACATCATGCACTTATCTAGGCTCTCTCAAGATCAATAATCCTTGAGCAATTTCATATAGCATGTTGGTGGACCTAAGTGATCAAGGCACGAGCAATGATAAATAATAACAGTGAAGCCACAACCAACTCTTCTAACCAGATAGGGGATAGATGATCAATGTTTGTTGTTTTGATCTCGACGTGAAACTTTATTACTACATATTTCAAACTTAACCCATGGCATGCCTGAACTCAAGATCCCACCTGTTGGTTTCTATAGTTGCATGGCCATTCCATAAGTTTGGGGAAAGGGGCTAATGCAATGGCTTCCTTCACACTCGCACATTCCGACACAATTTTCGTCCATGCGCTTAGATGAGGGGATTCTGTCACACTAGGAAGCTTAAAGTTGCCCATCCCTTTGAATACCTTGAGCCATCCTATCCAAGATGCAAGGATCATATCGACCAAACCTATGCAATCGCCTCCGTAGCAGGGCTTCCCACTACTCACGTCTTGCAAGGCTTTGTCTAATGTGATGGTCTCCATTAAGTCTTTTGTCGCCTTCTCTTGATCCTCGCCTTGGCATGTCAAAATCTGACCGGCTGCATCATAGATCTAATCCTACCCAACATGACTCCAATTACATTAGTTGAGGTAGATGACATTCGTTACTTTTGTTGCGAATCTTTAGAAACTAGCTTGTCAACTAAGAACCATATACTTCATGCTTGATTTCGATATTTGGTGGCACACATTGAAAACAAGATTGCATAGTGGTATGGTAGAGAATGATCACACCTTTCCATGTCACCTTATTATCGATGAAATCTGCCCAAAAGCGCGCCTGTGCTCATTCGTAGGGACCCTTCGGAAGCAATCTCTTTAACAGCCGCACTTCATCGAGGTATTGAAGTATGATGAGTGAAAAGGAGGAAGCTAGCACTGAGCATTATTGAATGAGAACCTGTGGTCATCCATGACATGCTACAAAATAATGTTTTTTCTGGGACTCTCTTATTGGACGTGAAATTTTTGCTAAACTTTTACCTTCATTTCAAGATGGTCCAACTTTGTATCGAATTTAACATTTTGTGTTCTTTTGATAGATTTTCAAAGCAAACATGATTATTTGCATGCATTTAAAATTTCATGCCTTCCTTTTCAAATGCATCAAAGTAAACGAGTCAAAGAAAGCCATGGCTCATGACTATTCTTTCACACACATGTTACAACTTTCCACCTTTTCAAATCTATATTTAGAAAAAAACTAATCTATATTTATCATTGTGATGAGAAATTTTATTAAAATCTTTAAATCATTTCATCAATTACACAAGTAGAAGAGAGGGCCAGGGCAAGTGGCACGGTCCTATAGTCCATAGTGGACATAAAACAAGGTGGGTGATCTACATCTAGCCCAAGACTGAGAGAGAGAAGAGAGTGGTGATTACGTGACATACAAATGGGCCATGGCTTCTATCATCTAGGTGCAATCAAGGACAAAATTTCAAAGTTTCACTAACACCCTCGTTCTTATGGTGACTTTTGCTTTTGCCACAAGGCAAAGGGGATTTCAAATTCTAATTTTCATTTGATAGCTAAAAGTATGTATAACATATTTAACATACAAATGGGCATGGCTTCCATCTAAGTGCAACCAATGACAAAATTTTCAGCAACACCCTTGTTATTTTATTGGCTTTTCCTTTTACCCCAAGGAAAAATAAATTTGAAATTCCAATTTTCATTTGACAACAAAAATATAATGTAAACATATTTACAACAGCTCTTTGCTCCACAGAATATTAACCCTTTAAGTTCTCTTTGGTCATGGCATGACTTATAAGTGGCCTAGGTCAACATTGGTACTATCTAACACTTGGTAGTACTTAGCACTACCAAGTACTTTCTCTATCTATCACATTTGAAATCGAGTTTGATTTTTTAAAGTTGATTATTACTTATAAATCTTTGTTGAAATAGTTTGTAAAGAAGTAGTAGCATACTATGTTTTAAAAATAGTAGAATTTTCATTTCTTTTCTTTTCAAAAAATAAGATGTAGTAGCATATTTTTAGGAACATACATTTATTTTTTATTTGAAAAATATATTGTTAAAAGAAATAGCATATTAAATTTTAATTTAATAGAGTTTATAGATCTATGATTTTATTTCAATAACTTTGAAATCACATTTTGATGTTTTTATGTTTAATGTTTAGTATTAAGATGATTTTGAACTATTATATAAGTAATTATTTAGCGATTTCGTTAAGAAATGATTCTTGTGATGATTGGGAGGTTTTCTTGTATCGATTGGTAAAATAGCTTTCACACACATGCACGTGTACACATACACATTTCATATATTTATATATATGTGTGTGTGTGTGTGTGTGTGTGTCTATGTATATGTGTGCGCACGTGTGTGTGTGTGTGTGTGTGTACATAGAGAGAGAGAGAGAGAAAGAGAGAGAGAGAGAGAGAGAGAGAGAGAGAGAGAGACATACATTATACACATGGATGTAATATATATATTTATAAAGTATAAGAGAAAATATTTGACTTTGAACCGGTTGTGAGGCTCACCTATGCTAGCCTATATCAACCCATTTAAAGTATATTCAGTTGTATACATATATTATACACTTGGATGTAATATATATATTTATAAAGTACAATAGAAAATATTTGACTTTGAACTGGTTGTGAGGCTCACCTATGCTAGCCTATATCAACCCATTTAAAGTATATTTAGTTGTGTAGCTCACACATATTGGCTTGTATCTACCCATAGATTGTACACCCTATGAATATAGACACTTTTTTAGAATGTGATGTTAAATAGTATATTTATAAAAAATGCAACATCTATTGTATCAAACACTAATTCTAGGGTCCACATTGACCTGTGTTCACATAGCATCTAGTGCAACAGGGGAATGCAAGTGCAAAGTATCTGATGGAATGTGATAAGCATAAGCATGATGAGAATGAAAAGAAAGATAGTGAACTTAGCCATGGTTTGAAATCTACTTTAAAAAATGAACAACTTAATTCAAAAACTATATCCAAGAATTGCATATTCATGTAATCATATGAATTTTCTTATGATTACGTGTCATGATGATATATTTCATGCATTCACGAATACAATCATGCCTTTACGCTATCAAGTGGTAGTACCAACACTACCGGCGGTAGTATTAACCATACCAGCGGTGATTTTATTATTGCTGGTAGTAAAAGTATTCCCACTAGGAATAGTAGCACTACTGACACTCGTATGTCTCTTAGCACCAATAGTACTCCTACCACCGACAGTGCTACAATAATTACTGAGAGTAGTACTACCGCCCCAATATATATGCCAACCGTCGGTTTCATTTTCACTAACAGTGGATTGAGAAGAGGTAAAAATTCTCTTCTCTCCAAGTCTTGGCCTAGGGGCCTAGTCTAGGAAGTGGTTTCTGGTCCCACTCCTAAATAGGATGGGGGGCTAGTTGGAACCACAACCTGGAACTAGGTTTCCTGGGGAAGTCCAAGCTATATTGGATAGGGAAGATATTTTTCGAATCAATGTCTTTTATGAGAATCTCCTCCATATCATCCATGCACTTTTGGATGTTTTGGCAAGGCTGCACGTAGGAAGGTGAATACACATAGACCTACTGCACTCAGGCAACATCTTATTGGATTTTGTTGGAAAGTCTAGATGCCGAGTAGGCATCATAGACCAGGGGATGGACTTCTCAGAGGCCAATTAGGCACATCATAGATCAGGGGATGGCCATGGACTTCTTGGAGAGTTGAAAGGCATTCAAGCATTTCAAGAAGTCTTTGGAGACAGATGCCAAGTTTGCTAAGAGAGTTTGTACGAAAGAGGAAGAGCATGGGCGAAAAAAGTGGCTTGCACTCGAGCTACAAGAAGTAGCCTTAAGAGACAGATATACATGCCATGTAGATACCTATGCATTGGGATGGATCATTGTTGAGATGATTCAATTTTTTGAAGATGCTTGGGGTTATCTTGAGAATGATCAAAAAATTTCTCCCTCTCATGTCATTAATGCCATTAAGAATCATGCGTAGGAACAAATGATGCATTGCATTGCCGATCAGAGAAAGCCAACTGCATAGACCAATGATATCTTAAAGAGAGTAGAATGTGAGGGAGAATTGGCTATGAGGCCTATGGAAGAGATGACTCTTGCCCTTAGGCTTGCAACCTAAGCCACATTTATTGCCTTGTAATATTTTTGGGGCACCATGTGTCTGTCAAACTTATCGTAATAAACTTCTTGTTCAAAAACAAAATTATTGAGCTTGAAAGAATTTATAATTTGAAAATATTCCATTTATGTTGTGGATCTATGGCCATTTATATTATGGCAATATTGCAACATTTGAAAGCATTTATCCAAGATTGCAACATGTACATTTTGTTAAATTAAAGTAGTTTTGCTATAACTTATTTTGCATAGCATATGTAACATCTTCATGAATCTTTCATCGAGCATATTGCACGTGACATTTGCATCTTGTGTCCTAACTCACACATCTTGAACTAAAAAATTTTGAATTTGGTGCATGCAGACTTTGCATACTATTGCACTCTGAGCATTCATCTGTACTACACTATATGAACTACACTTACAACTTTCTTGTGAGAATGTCACAAGGAGAGGATACTCCTTCTCCACACAAGGAGGAGGAAGGCTATAGAAGAGCATGCAAGCATCCATTGATGCAACAGGAGGCTCTATGTGCTGAGCATCATGTACACTCATCATGGAGGTCTATATGTTTAATAATTCAATTTTTATCTGAAGATATTGTCAATAAGTATCCCTAGGGGGTCAACTCCCTTTAGTAACAAAAACCTATCAAAATCTTGAGTATGAGATGAATTTAAAAATATGCCATGAGTAGAAATTAGTCAAATTAACATGGTTGTGTTCTACACTAAAAGAGCTTCAAATATATGTTTACACCTTGAAATTTAGCTAACACATGAAAAAGTTACACTAATTTGAAAGGATATGGGTTTTCATATTTTAATGTATTTTTTGTTCCCCCCCCATCCAAAAGACCCCCCCCCTTGGGCCTCTCATATTATGAAAAATATGTATAAATCTTAAAATATTGCATATTTTCCAAGGTATATGCCTTATATTTTGTGGGAGGGGGAACATGAGATTTTCATATTTTTCCTTTGCATATTTGAAAATTTTAAAGGAAATCCATGCATGTCCTATATGGACCTTATCCCCCCATACTCTGGATTTTGGAATTCTATATGGACCTTGTCCCCCCATACCCTGGATTTTGGACGAGGGTAGTGACATAATACATATTGAGTTGGTGGCCCAGGTAAGTATCACATACAAACTAGCAATCAACACCATGGGGCCTATTGGTTTTGTAGGCATGCAATGGAAAGAAGTGAACAAGCTAGTCTCCAAACAAGAGCTTTTGGCAATCCGGCCCTTAAAGGCCGATGAAGAGGCAGCCTCAGGCAGCTAGGCGAGGAGACATAAAAAACAACAAAGGGAGATGGAAGCACGCCAACCCAAGCTTTGGACTAGCACTGATGATGGAAGATAGCCAATTGCCGATACAAACAAATTCGGAAAAATGCCAGGCAAATATATATTGAGCTATATGGGAAGGTGCCACACCATAATGAAGTGACGATAAACTTTGCCAAATTCTTATACCGCACTTCATTAAGGGTATCTAGGTGGACTTCTCCTCTTATAAGGACAAGCATATGCATGGTCGTACTGAAGTGACATTCACCAAGTCACAATCGTTAAGGGCATTGGAGGGTGCACATGGACTACTCGAGCAACAAGTGGTGTAGCTCTGTGAAGAGAATGTAGCCTGGTTGGAGCAAGTCCAACATCTAAAAACTGAAAGACCACAAACCAAGCTAGAGCTATAGAGCGAGATTATAGCTCTATGTGCCCAATTGAAGAGCTTGGAGGAACTCAACACATGGTTGCGGCAAGAGGCCCATGATGCACATGCAGCACTGATCAGAGATGCGAGCATGGAGGCTCGGGGGGTGCACTATTAAGAAATTATATGTATCAAGTGCATTCAAGGAGTATTAAGAAAACCCCTCAACTAAAATTTCCCTGCGAATAAAAACACCCCTCTTTACTTATGAACTAAGTGCTTTTTTTCTAATGTTATATTAAAAAATTCCTCCTGTTAGATGTTTGTCGGCATCCATCTTCTCAACCATATGCCTTGCAACCCCTTCTCTCCGAGAGCCTAGACAATTGATTGTGCCCAATATGCCAGTGTTTGTTTGATAACTCAATAGGTTATTATTCTCTACCTTGTGGCCACAAATTTCATCTTTATTGTCTAGTAGATTACTTGCCGACTAGATCAATTTGTCCACTTTGTAAAGCCCAACTATCAATGGCATTGTACATGGCGTTGGGCTTACGATAGTTGTATCCAAGACCATGACATTGAATGAAGTTATACATTCTCTTAAATATATGTATACATTCTCTATGCTAGAAATATATGACTTAATTTTAAGTTATATGCTCTTTCAAGTTTATATGGTTGCAATTATGAATGAATAAAGTAATAAGTAATTGGAATTTATAGAATAAAGTAGGTTGCAATTCTAGTTTATTGAACTCACATGTGCATTCCATCCAAATTTGCAAACTAGCAATCCTAAAACAATAAGTATATTTCAATATTTTAAGTAAATCCTTCCATTTTAAATAAATCCCAAACAACATATGAAATTAATTGTACATATGATCCATTCTAAAATGTAAAATAAAATAGATAACTAGCATATTGTTAATTCTTATGAGTGTAGGATTTAGCTAAAAGGCCTAAGTGTAGAAGGTAGGTGTTGAGAGAAATGACAAATAGTTGATAATTCTCAATGTTGACCTAGTGTTGGAAAAAGATACATGCATGTGTGCAAGAGAAATACTATTGATTCAATCATGACAAACTATATAAAGTAAACTTTAAAAGCATTTTCTATTTTCTATTGAAATATAATTATATGCACTTTCATCACAAGCTCTCTGGCTCTCTCTCTCTCTCAATTAAAACTTATCTCTAAAGTCATTAAAAAAGAATGTTACCAAAGACAAGAAATATCACTTTGCATATGCTTCTTCTACATGTCATCGCATAGGCTTCTATTTCATATGATGGTGAGCACACCACCTTATGAAAGTCATGCACAACAATTGGAATCTCTTCAGGCTTCATATTCCACCACTTGGGGTCTAAAAGGTACCCAAAACTATGCAATGGATTGTGAGATTTCTCCCATTGAAACCTAAACAATTGCCATAATTTCTTGAATTTTGTAGCATTAAATGGTCTTCTCTCATTCTCTTGCCCTGGATGAGAAGGGGGATTCCTTGCAATAAGAGCTTTCTCAATACTCCAAAAGTGCATCGATATTTTTCCAATTGTTGAAGCCTTTGAGTCCAAAGCCCTAAGTGCATATAAAATAGGTTTCATAACATTAGCAGCATCCTCAAACCATTTCCATAATGCAGGGGATCCTAATGTTTCTTCCAGTTTATGCATTTTCTCCTTTGTTGCTCTATTGGTCAACTCTGACATCCATCGTTCAAATGCATATGTCTGTATAAGAAAACTCCTATTTTTCACCAAGGATTGCAAAGTGTAGAAGTACGTACCAAATCTCATGGTTGTTGGCAATCACATCATGGTAGAACCATCACGAGACATAAAGATTGCTTCAAGATGTTGCTTTTATCGTATTAACTTCACGATATCTTGAGCCTCACAAACAATATCTTTGAACCATGGCACTTGTTTATACCAATCTTTCAATGCAAGATTTAAAGTATGCGTGCAACATGCATATGCATATAGATTGGTATACTCCCTTTGCAATATTCTACCAGCCTTTTTATAAATCTCGAAATTATCCATGACAACCTGAACAACTTTTCAAGGCCTAACTTTCTTATAACCTTTGATAATACACCAGCCATATATGTCCCCAAATCTTTTACATGTGAGGCATCAATTGACATGTGGAAGGCCTCCCCACATGGTGATACAACCATCACATTCAATAAAGCATGGTGTTTTATGCTTGTCCACCTGTCTGAGACAATTGTGCATCTGGTGTTATGCAGTTGCTTGAAAATGCTATGATTTGTGTGCTCTTTCTCTTCTGCATATGCCTTATCTAACAATGTTGTATGCAATGTGTGGTAATAAGGCAGCTCGAATCCTAGTCCATAGTTAGCAATGCAATTCCATGTAGCTCTTATATCATCGTTATTGACCATACTCAGTGGATATCCTGACCGCAAGATTGATCTACCAACAAGTACATATTGTGCATTCTCCAAATCTTGAATCTGGATGCTCTCAACTATCTTGAGTTGCTTGAAGTTAGGAGTTGTAGTTAGCAATCTAGCTTCACGAGCCATAGGTGGTGATCTATCTTGCATGCTAGTGTCCACACAAGGAGTTCTGGCATGGGAGCTTGCAACACTTGTAATTTCATCACCGAATATGCTTACAGACTCTACTCCAATGAAACCTTGAATTTTCCAAATTGATCTTCATATTTTTCCAAAAAATTGCAACTTCTTTGTCAAGGTGTGAGGAGTGTGTGAGCTGCTATAGCAGCTCCTAGGGCTACACAATGACGAATACTCTTTCTTGAGTCACCAAGCAAGTGGCCCCTAATACGAGGTGCTATCCCAAATTTTTGTATTCCACAATACTTGCATTTCCACTCAATGTAGTCACAAACATTAATGACAAAGTCCCATTTTGGACCATGTGACTTATGTTTTCCCCCCTGTGCACATGGAATACCTCTTTGAGAGGATTGTGACACCCGCATAAATCCTCTCCCCATATCTTGCTTAACAACCTCACAGGGTGGATTAAGTGTTGGGATAGTGCCTATTTTTGCAATGAGATCCTCTTCTTCAACTCCTTGTTCAACCTTGGGCACATTTTCAGGCATATGAATACTGGCATGGGCATGACTCGATGCATCCGCAATTTGCCTAGTCACAATTGGTCTTGAAGATTGTGGCCGAGCATTTCTAGTTTCATGAATTTTGATTGTGCATTCGTAGTTACAATAGTGCCCTATTTCTGCTCAAATTATTTCCATCCCCTCTCCCCCTTCTCTCCATACCTAAGGCCCTTAGCTTAAGTGTCAACACTCCTCACTAACAATCGCATTCATTGGCACTCATGATCGTGGTCCACATGTTCCCCAAAATGCAAGGAGTCAGAGTATAGACCCCCTTCAAGAACACACAACAAAAACTCGCATCCACTAGCCCTTGTGTTTGTCGTCTACAATTCCCCTAAGATGCAAGGAACTGGAGGAGCAGACCACACCCACAAGTATAATGAGAGCTAACTCACTCTCCCCCACTTAGCCTTACAACTATTCAGATGCAAATTGTGGTTCACTTTCTTTCCCAACTTACCAAAGGGCTTATCGAGATATGAACCACAACTGGATCAAATGATGAGCCTCTATTGCCATTTCTACCAATATATAGCACCAAGTAGTGTGGGAAAGTGGGAATCTGCAACCCACAGCACCGCCGGACATGAGATACTACTTGTGGTAGTAATCACATTACCAGAGGTAATGTTTATTATCCCAATGATATATATTACTGCCGGTATTTATACCAATGGGATAATGAACATTACCATGTCGATAATGTGATTACTACCACCAGTTATATAAGTATTACCGGTGGTAGTTTTATCCGGTTTCTTGGTGATATTTTTGGTAAACAATGTGATCACGTTGTGTTCATGCTACTTTAAAGAGTAATTAACGAACACTAATAACCCATTAATGCAAACATGAAAACGTGAACATAATCCTTGACTATATTGCATTAATAATGAAATTTACCTTTAAAGTAATTTAGTACTTTTATTGTAAGCAAATTTGGAAATTCTTTAAAGAAAAATTTGATAGTATTATCCAAAAAGTACATATGTTTCCAAAATTACCATGCTGACCATATGTATCAGTACGGTTGCAAAAAAACATAGATATCTTTGGAAGGACATAAATCTATAAAGATACATTCTAAATAGCCATGAGTTTGGAGAGTATGTTTCTCTAATGCCAAGAATATCATAAATCTCACATGCAATCGAGGCTTCACAACGCGCTTATTAGCTTATCACGTTCACTATATTTACAATTCAAACCAAGTGCAAATGATGGTCTCATGGAAACACATGATATCCGATGGCAATATCAAAATGATCTTGGCATATAAGCCATATTGGTCCACTTTGCACATATGTAACGGACAAATGAATGCTAAAGGGATTTCATACAACCAAAGCCATAAAATCTCTATCAGTCATACCAATTGTACCACCCACATTGATATGTTGCAATGATTTCTAATCATCTAAGGCATGTTAATAGTAGTAAGGAGTACCAATGTGAGTCTACTCTTGGAGAAATTTCTCCCTATCCTAGCTACCCACTTTGTGCAAGCAATGAATTGAGTAATTGCACCTATTTTATAAGCCTCTTATTTTTTGTTACTATGAACCAATGTTGAAAGGTCATGTCTCAATTTTGCCTTAGAGGACTTGGAACGTGCTTGGGTTCTCCCTCTTCCACTCCCATGAATAGATCAATGTAGTCCATAGAGCCTACACTATTTTTTAAAAACATGAGCATGGTACATATTTAAAGACCCTCAAACGTAGTAATTGCATGTCATTTGACAAAATGACCTTTATTTATTCACCTAAAGAGGGGCTTTTGATGTTTGTGGGTGATGGGATAAAAAACACTAGTGGACTCCCTCATGTCTATGCTAGCATGTTCAAGGCTTGCCATTGAAGTCAATGGGATGTTCTTTGCATATACATTTTTTGCAAAATGCAATAGTAATTTTGTTGTATAGTTTCTTTGAATGTATACTCTTAAAAAAGATATTTTTCATGTTGTATAGTTTCTTTGAATGCATGTTCTTAAAAAGATATTGTGAATCCTCATGCATTGCTTAGTTTGTGGAGTTCTCTATGGGCCATTTTCCATGACTGGGTGTGGCACTGCTCCAAGTAGATAATATCTCATCTATGAAGAAGATGGCTTTGATGCAGTCCAAATTCCAACCTTCAGGGTCATGGTAGGGGTTGGTGGCTTGAGTGGTTGCTTCTACCTTTTCTTCTTGGTTGTACGCAAGGTAGTATTAGCCACATGCATCAATTATTTCATGGCTCTTTTGGCATGACTACCCTAGTCTTGTGCCTCAAAAGGAATTTGCGTAGAGGGTTGCAAGGACAATGCCATTGAAAATATGATACAAATTGAAACAAAGTCAAGAATCTAAAAAATTTGAAGATGAAATTGAGCGGCACGTACATTTTGTAATCCATAGAAAAACAATTGTTTGCATGAAGATGAGTTGAATCAAGGGGGTGAAGAATTTCGGTGAGTTGACCTAGGCCATTAGCTATAGTGTAGGCAAGCGAACCTAGGTGAGTGGTTTCAAATTTTTGGGTACTTCTCCTACTTTAGGTGAGCAATGGAACCTTTACTCAATTATGTACTAGGTTATTATAAGTCTTTATATATATATATATATATATATATGCATTTATATATATATACATATATATGTATATGTATAGACAGACAGACATATAGATAGATAGAGAGAGAGAGAGAGAGAGAGAGACGTTTCAATAATGTATGGACAAAGGATCATGCCATGTGTGCAAAGTACCATTTGAATGACTAAGCTTCAATACAAACATTGCTTTGATGAAGAAGACCTATTTCATTAGTTTTGGACTGGTGATGGGTCCAAATTCATTTAGACTAGTGCATTGTCCAAATTCATTTTTGAGGTACTTTTGGATTAAAAATGGAAAATAAAAGCGGCTCTTGAAACAAAATATTGAAGGTTGAAAGCGGGCGTGACATGTTATTAAAACTAGAGTACATTAAAAACAAAGTTCATCACAAAGATTGAAAGTGTTTTATGATATAACTGAGGGATCCGAGTACAAGTAAATCATAGAGCCATATGGTCTCCATATGGTGTCAAGAAACACCTTTCAGTAGTAGACATAACCTACAATCCTTCCATCACATTTGCCATCTCTAACTTGTGGGTTACACCATCATCTGCGTCATTTTTTTCATCTTCATCAATATAATTATAATACATAAAGACACACTCAAGACACACAAAAAATCAAACAATCTTTTTTTCAATTCTTCTTGTCTATTCCTAATAGTTTCAGCTTTGTTTGCTGAATATTGTACAAAACGAGTGACTCTATAAGACATCTCTCCAAATAGATGTGCAAGCTCTTCTCTTGTTGAAGAGTACTTTCATAGCTCTTCTCTACAATTTCTTGTCTTGTCATGCTCTTCCACCTCGAGCTACTTCTAAGTAGAAAACTCATCTTTTTCATATTGTGTCAACGGTCCTTGCCTCTTCCTCTCCTCTTGTTGTCTTTCGTTTTGGGCAATCCATGATACATTGCTCTTGATAGTGTACTCAACAAAACTGATAATTGCAAGAAATTTTTTCATTTGCAAAGTATGCATTGAGTAGAAATAGGAGAGGATAACTAAAGAGTGGTGAGATGGAAAACGACTGGCATGATAATCGGATGGTGACAGTTGGCAGATCTACAGATGGTGATGATCGGTGGGATAGTGCTATAGTGTTGGTCGGTGGGATAGAGCGATGGCCACGGTTGGCAGGAAACTGTTTGAGGAGAGTAAGGAAAAGGAAAGAGGGGGAAAAGTGGGAAGGTGGGAGAGAGAAAGGAAAGGGTGGGGTGTACAGGTGAGGAGTGGGGTAGACTGTGAGGTTAGTGTGCAAAATTGCAAAAAATGCAAAAGGGACATAGTGACCCTAATCACCTAGTGCTAATCATGGATACGCATGGGTGTATGTTCAAGGTAGTGACTTATGGGCTACAGGTGCATCGGGTGATATGCCTACCGTATTGACTCACCTAGACCTCAACTCGATGATCATGTGGAATGCGGTGTTGGCAGACATTGCGCTCCTCCATAGCGTGTTAAAAGCCATGTAGAGCATGTGTCCAGATTGTGTCTTACCTTGGATGCTAGAGATACACTGGCATTGTGATGGGTCCTTGCGGGATGGTCTTTTATCAGGGGATAAGCGGGTTCTTGTGTGACCACCTTCGGCATAGACACTTGCTCTCATGAGTCAAGTAGCACCGTTGGTGATCGTATAATTGCTACTACCTTTGACGGTTCACCTTTGGGTTTAGGGGAGGTTCTTGTGTAACTCTCGTCATTGTCGTGGTCAGTTCTTGTGTTGCCCCCTCGCTGCCTTGGGTGATCTTCATGTTTAGTTGTATGATTTGTGACATTAGGGCACGTTTGGGACTCTAGGGCTTTCTTGTTGTTGTAGTTGGTTTGATGGTAGGTCCTTGTGGTTCTGCATCTAGGGTCACCATAGGTTCTTGTGTAACTACCTTCGAAACCCCTGCGGATTGTGACTTGAACTTCGGCACCTAGACGACCTACTTTTGCCATTGTAACTATTTCAGTCTTCCAAGATCTTGGTGGTGACCCAACACTTGGTGGGATGCTGTAGTTGAGGAGGTGGATTAGAGCCTAGAAGTCGAAGCACGGGATGGCATCGTGCCCTTCTTCTTGGTAAGAATGCCTTCAATAGAGACATCTCTAGAGTGATTAGGGACTCCTGCCCTCCTTGGATCTTTCTTGGTCATCGGTTGCTATTGAAGTAACGTTGAGCATAGAGAATAGCCTCTTGTACTTGTTGTTCATGGCTTTCCTGAGTGGGAGACAGCAATGGCGATGTAATGGGCAACTACACCTGCTTGCCGCTGTGGTTAGTTTTCCTGCTCCTTTCAGTGTCGTCAGATTTTGTTTGGGGGGTCAGTGTTTGGATGGTTGGAGGTGGATGGAGCTTCAGGTCTGCCCTCCCCTAGAACTTCTTTATCTTGGGCCAGTGAGTGAGTCGGACTTGGATCACACAACGAAATTACCGTAGTTCTACCACCATTCGTGAGAGAAGCTGTTCACAATGTAACACCATGCCCTTCCCAATATGATCTGTTCGTTGTCAGTTGCTTCTATGGGGAGAACATAAAAGCATATTTCTACTGCTTGGTAAACAACCGTTAGATTGAAATTCACAAAACCCAAGGTGCTTATGAGTTGGCCATTGATAGCCCTTATCGAAGCGATGTTGAGGTTTAGGGGTACCTGTAGCTTTTCCCATACCTCGCGGGAGATGAAGTTGTGGCTCGCTCCCAGATCCATGGCAATGATCGAATGCATGCATCTACAACTTCTTCTTGGTGCTACTCTGCAACAAGGAATCTTGTGTTCCTTATGCCTTGACCAAGCTTTTCAACTTTCCTATCTCGTAGCCTCTGTCTACTCTTGCCAGCCATAGTGAGCTGCGTGTTGCCATGGCAACAATCAGTGAAAGACAACAATTCCAAACCAAAATAGAGAGAAGTTAGATTGTGAGGTGAGCAAAGAATAGAAGACAACTTACCCAAAAGATGACAATGCCAAACCAAAGATGGCACAAGGTCACGCTGAGGAGCGTGCGGGTTGCAAGATGGGGACAGGTTGCAAGTACTTTTCCAAGATTTGATGGGCGGGAGGTGTGAGAATTCAAAATTCACAGGAGTAGCGAAATTATTAATTGTCTATTTTTCCCCCTCTGGCAATACACGTTGTGTGGATAAAATGTAAATATGTATTTTACTTATTGCATGCTGATGAATTGGTGCATAGCTATGTACATAGCTAGCTGGTGGTGGAAATGAGCTATGGATACTCTCATAAAGACTCTACATAGATGTACAGATGGTAGATACTTCTACAGGAACTTCTGGGAGATGATGATAATGCAATGTGGTTGTACCAGACCTTTAGAGCAAGGGTATCCAATGTGTGGTCAAGTAAAAATGTTTTTGGGGTCATGTAAAATCAAGTCATGGAGGGTTTTTTACATTTTCCTGAGTCAATATGGTCTTGCATGTTATGGGAATTGATATGTTTTGGTGCCCATGTCAAAGGGCTTTTCATGTGGGTGTACGAGAGTGCATGCAAGCTTTAATGTGCATGCTAATGCGTGTGGGAATTGTGTGACTAAGGGTCCAAAATGTGCAAGTGCTTGGGGTGGAGTCTTTGGTGTGCATATGAGAGGGGTAAAAAAGCAAGAAATTTGAGAAGCTTGTGAAGGTGACATGGCCATGCAAACACACATAGCCCTCTACGTGAGTCTGGAAGCAAAGAATGGAGGGAGACTTCTAAAGGAAGGAGAGAAGGATCGCAAAGGGAGGGATGCTAAAGCTGGGATTGGGGATCGTGAATAGGCACCATCAATAGGAGAAGCGAGGATGGAGTTCAGAGGAGTGAAGGTTCTGTTGGGAGGGTGGACTGTGGCCGGTGTGGAGAGCTTCTAGTCGGTGGTGATGGCAACTCTACTCTATAGGTTTGGAGGATCATGGGTAGTGTAGGTGAGGAGATGGGCTGGCTAGGCATCGAGTGAGCACACGATTTCTTAGAGACTAAAGGTAGAGAGGCGTTTGGCTAAGCGGGTGTTTTATGAGTAGAAGAAGCCCTGGGTGTTGACAATGATCACATGCATGAAGAGTTGTTGCTCTTGTAGAAGGTTCAAAACTTGGACGTGGGATATCAAGTGCTGGGGCTCTTGCTGAAGGTGCCAGATGGAGGATATGGGATAGACGACTATGTAGGGAGATTGAGGATTGCGCACAGAGAGAAGACACCGGTGAGCTTCTGAGAGTGGAAGGAATAATGTGCATATTTAGAAGCAAGGAGCTATCACAGTATATGAAGCTCTATGAGTAGTTGAGGATGATTAAGAGGTGAGGAGTAGACTGTGGAGCTTGGGTGTCAGAGCAAGATAAGCTGCAGTAGGACTTCGATCATGAGCTGAGTTACCAGTCGTTGCTATTGATGAAGGCTTCGGGGATTTGGTCGTTGCTAGGAGATTGCAATTGCATCACTGGGGGTTGTAGATCTGAAAGGAAGGAGTCGAGAAGGGATGCCATTGGAAAAAGAAGCTGATCATGTGTGGGCTCGAGACTTTTGGTAAGGGAGTGCTATGAGGAGGAGAATTGTGATCGGAGGGGTGGTCTCTGATTGTATGCCTTGGTGTAGAAGGTATCTTAGGTGCTCGAGGATGAAGATACAGAAGAGCAGGTGGTGCTTATAGAGGTCTTGATTTTTGAGTACTGTCCTGGGGTCAACTCAGGTCTAAGGAAATAAATGGGAGCTTGTGGATGGTGAATTCTCGACAGAGAGACTGTAGTGGTGTTGTAAAGATTTAGTGCATCCTTGGTTCGGTGCTTCTTGAAAACCTGACTGTGTGTCTTGAGAGGAGCTGTAGAAGATGAGGAGATAGGTAGTAGCATTATCTGGAAAGCTTGAAGAGTGAAAAAGAAGCCAGAGGAGCTGAATTTGCACGTATAGAAGTTGGGGTGCATCAATTTTACGAGCAAAAACCTATGAGCAGGTTTATACGAGCGTGTTTTTCAAGAGATTTTAAAAATAGTATTTCTTTAGGAAATATGGTTTTTCTGTAGAAACATGTCCATGAATATCTTGTTATTAATAGTATAAAAACACTTGAAAGATATTGCCATATGACATAAATGTGTTTAATAAGTAATTATTTATGTATAATATTATTATATTGAGAGTGATTATGAGGGATGTTTCTTAAATGAATTATTTTTCAATACTTTTTTAAGGTAATAACAAGGGTGCAAAGAGATGTCTATGAATAAGAAGATCTATGTTATGTAAAAATGAATGAGTGACTAGTCTGTATATATGCCAAGTTGACCGTTGTGCATTTATGTCACCAACTTGTTAGCTGTAGATGCGGTTGGTACACTGCCCATGAATAATAGCTCGATGATAGCTATCTTTATGTATTCTAGTTAGTGGCTCAGTTAGTATGCCACCTAGGTTAGTTGAGTTTGGCTTAAGACCCACATATAGGATTCATCTATTCCATTTTGTATGAGAGAGAGTTTTTTTGGCTTTCACAACTAAGAAGAGGAAAATTGTTTTCAGTCTCCACCTTTGTGTGTATTCCCCCATTGTGTATGTGAGAAAGTTGCAAGTGAGACTCCTTACCTCTCTCCCACTCTCTTCACATTCCATGGAAGGATTAATTGAGTGGGTTTATAAAGAACTTTCAACAGTTACAGATTATTCTTCATATATTAGAGAACAAGCTATTTTGGCACCTCGAAACCTTGAAGTTGATACAATCAAGAGTGCTACAATAAATGCAATGCCAGGAGTTGTAAATAGTATCTAAGTGCAGATTTAGTAAATGATAGAGGTGCAGATTCATTTTTATATGCAACAAAGTACTTGAACAACCTTGAACTTGGTGGTGGATACCCCTCTTATCAATTTAAAAAAAAAAAGAATGCTCCAAGCATATTGTTGCATAATCTGAATCCTCGCAAGGCTTTGTGCACTGAGACACGATTAATATGCAAAGAGTTTCACATAAAGGTTCTAAAGGCTGAAATAATTAGTGGAGCTAATATCGGAGACAGGGTATTCATTCCACGAATAACTTTTATTCCAAGCAATTTGCAACTTCCATTTGAAATGAGGAGGCAGTTTCCAATTCGTCTAGTATTTTGCAAGACAATAAACAAATAACAAGGTCAAATAATGTCTGTTCTAGGATTATACTTGGCAACACACCAGTGTTTAGTCATGGACAATTGTATGTGGCTTTCTCACTTGTAGATCATCAAATGCTATCAAAGTATTTGTTCAACAAAATGCATACAAAGCCAATGCAAAGGATTCAGAATTCATCTACACTACAAATGTTGTATACAAGGAACTTTTATAACTACAACCACTACAAATTGTGAGTATATTTATTGCCTTTCAATAATGAAATAATTCTTTAAATATAGTAGTAAAAATAATAATTCATATTAGAAACAATATATTCAACAAAACGTAAAAATATATCACATATAGTAGATAGCTCCTAAAAATGCTAAATTATTGATTGATCTACTCATTCCAGATCATTGGAGCTCCATAATTTAATTATCATATTTCTTGAATTGGGTGTTTCAAAATCGGATGCAAACATCAATGGATTGAATGATCAACTGAGAAGAACATAGCAAATCCGGTTCAACAATAAATTTCAGCATTAAAAATTATTCAAGTAATATTTCTATTTTTAATTTGACAATATAGAAAATCAAATATTTAATATTATTACACAAATTAGTTTTTTACATAATGCTTATTTTGTGAAATAGAAATATTAAAATAATAAAATAAATTATATTATAATTTATGATAAAACTTACAATAATTTAATTTTAAATTGAGGTTTTCATCATGATGTTCAAAGTGAATAAATCCAAGATTGAGCTAAATATGGCAACATTATCTCAATTGTAGCGATTGCTGATACTAACACAAAAGAGGCTTATCACACGATTTTTGTTAGCACATGCTTTTAAAACAATACATAATGATGATTCAATTTGCAATAATGTTAGCTCATATGTCATCATAAAATATAGTATTTAAAAAAAAATCATACCACATTCATAACTACTCAAAAAGATTTAACTTACATGTAGTAAAGTCAAATTGAATACCAAAAGATTGGATGTGTATGTTAAACAATATCGGTGTGACAAGCATCACAATCTTATACAAAAATATATGAAAATTATATTTTCAATCAGTTTAAAACATATTTTAAAATAATAATTAAATTTTATTCAATCAAAACAATTTTTTTGTAAAAGATTAATCTATATTTCAAAACATTAAAAAAAACTATATATATAGTAATAATGTTAAAAGGATTAATTTTTTAACAACTTCAATAATGGCTCCAAGAAGACATTCTGATTCAAGAAGTTGCTCAAGTTCCATGACTAAGGTCCTACAAAATAGGAACAAATAGAAAAGAAAAAGTTAAAGGGAAATAAGGACATCAACGAAATTCGAGAAATTGAAAGAGCCCTATATGCGCAAAATAAATATTTACAATTAGAAGCAAAAAAAATAGGCAATGCATTAAAAAAGTATGAGGAAAAATTAATAAGCTATATAGAATTAAAAGCATTTCAAAATTGTCGAATAAATGATCTTGAAAACAAGGTTCAAGATCTTTAATCAAACTTCCATCAATACATTATATAAAATAAACATTTCAAACAATTTATATTAAGTTTATATTTTTCATCTTACATTGGAAAAAAAATTAAAATTTTAATATAATATGCATCATAGGATTTATTTAAAAATACTGTAATTTAAATAAAAAAATTATTAGCATAAAAAAAGTCATTATAAATGAAAATGTACTTGAAATAAAATCTTATTATATTAAATTTTCAAATAAAATAATGTTGAATAAATCATGCATCTATCTTTTATTTGATGTGGATTAACATAATATTAAAATCATAATGCAAATAGAACTTCAAATTTAAGATAATGCAATTCTTTTCCTCACAAAAAAAATCAATAAATAATAAAATCAATTACTACATTTTATTTTATTTTGTAAAAAATTAACTTGG
This sequence comes from Dipteris shenzhenensis, assembly GCF_047967505.1. NCBI lineage: Eukaryota > Viridiplantae > Streptophyta > Polypodiopsida > Gleicheniales > Dipteridaceae > Dipteris > Dipteris shenzhenensis. Next base: position 44,306,898 of record NC_141606.1, on the reverse strand, counting down.
CCATAATCTAATATAAAATTCAAGCATTGCAATATCAAAGGTTTGGATTAAGTGCTTGCAACATTATAAAATTGATAACAAACCCATCATAGACGGGTCTAAGTACTCATCTATATTAAAACCAGTAATAACAAGTGTCACTCTTAAACTTTTAGAGACATTTTTCCATTACATGTATGTGTTATACAATAATTATCAATATCATATGCATAACATAACCCTTAAGCAGACAATATATGTATGCCCCTAATTATCTCCTTGCACCTCAGTTCATAATAACATGGGTATGCATGCACATGTTCTATGCTTATGGTGCATTTTTTGCTTCTTTAGAATGTTGAAATACTTTTTATGTTATGATTTATGATGCATACAATGGATTTTGGCTAAACATTATGATATGATATCCATTGATAGGGCCTTGATGGATATGTTATCTTTAAACCTTTAAAAACTTTCCACTCCTCGTGATAAAGACATTTAAAAAACATTTCCCGACTGTTGTCCTATCTCTCTTACAAAATTTTTGCATGCATGATTGCCCCATAATTTATTTATAAAAATGGTGCATTATGTTTGTTAGATGCAAAGATTGGATCTTATTGAATTTTAAGAAAATTTGTGGGTACACTTGAAGAAGATATTTTTTTAGAAGCTATATAATTGTTATATAACAAATTTTGTTATGCTATAATATTCCTTATTATATTTTGAATCATTCAAAGTTATTAAACAAAATAAGTGCTCAATATATCCATCTAAATATAAGAAATATCCAAGAGTAGAACATCTCCAAAGCATTGACACCAACATGTTATTTGGGATATCTCATCAAAGCATGTATTACCAATGTATATGGACGATCCCATTCTCCAAGTTTCCAACTTCCATTCTATGTAAACAAGATATACAAGTAGTCACATGTGATCACGTCTAATTATTTTGAAATGTGATTTAGTCATTATAACTTCCGAATACCTATACACATATTTCATCTACCACAACCTAATAATTGTTATTTGCTCAAATGTCAGAGGCTTTTCTTAGAAAAGCACCACCCCCGTAGATTTGAATGCTACATTCAAAATGATGAAGGAATGTTGACCAAAGTAGAGTTGCCATTGTTGCAACGACACTTATGAGGACAAGAGAATGCAAAATTTGGAGACTTGAATAGGTTTTGTGCTTTGTGCAAGCAAGAGCTACAATCGATATGAGGCTTCATGCACTATGTGCATACAAAGCATAGAAATAAGAAGTCTTTGAGAATCCAATAGTATTATTACATAACAAACCTTGTGATAATGCCTATCCTCTGTGTTTGACCTTTGCAAAAAAGAATCCTTGTCAAGAACTTAGTCAACTAGCAATCCCTCCAACTCTCCACCTTAATATCTTCCCTTATGCATCTAAGTCTAGTTTTAGCTATGATAAATTTGTGCCAGGGAAGCTGACGGGGTATCATAATGTCAATTAATAATATGTATCTCAACGCACCAACGAAAGCCCTTAAAAATTATGAAAATTCTAAGGAATACGTTTTAGCAAACCATACTTGTGATGGATTGTCCACAAGATGATGCATGATAGATCTTCGAGCTAGTCTAGAGGTAAGTTTCAAAATATAAGCCATTTCTTCAGAGGCCACAATTTTGGTCATCTTTAAGTTTAATATCTGCTCTTATCGACAATAGAAGGCATCATAGCATATGACAAAGTGCCATATGAGCAAGCAAGATGGGCTCATATATGATGAGACTAGCTCAATACATCTCTCTCTCTCTCTCTCTCTCTCTCTCTCTCTCTCTCACACACACACACACACACACACACTTAGTTGAAGGTCCAACCTCTTCCCACAGTCAAGTAATGACAAGCCATAAGTTAGAGTAGAGTAATAAAGAGGGCCCTTTCAAAAGGTCTCCTTCATGAGAGGACTAGCTAACATGAGGGGTAAATTTAGCTAGTCAAAGGTATTAAGTTAGCATAGTTCTCTTAGATAATTAGCTAATTTCAAGGACAATAGACGTGACTAAGAAGGCTCATTGATGCCAAAAGCCATAGGAAGGAAAGCATATCATGCAGAAGGAAAGTGTGTCATCCATAGATATTGTATGTCACGTATTTGATGACTTATTATGACATATATAGGGATGAAAAGCCTAGATTGGAGGAGACCCCTAGAATCAACATATAGGAAAGTATGCCACCAATAGTGTTATAGAGAATTTAGCATGGTAAAATAGTGAGAACTCACAAGGAAAAGGCATTAAACACTTACTCCCATAACCGAATGTGTGTGCTAATCAGGTTAGGAATAAAATTTGTTTTGCGAACTGATTTTGCAAAAATTTTTGACCTATGACTACAATCATTGAATAGACATATCTAAGTAAGTATCAGAAACACTTTTTTCTTTCTAACAGTCCTAATTATGCTTCTAAAAGGACTAATGCTTGGAATTCTTCCACCTCTTTGACTTACAAGGAAGATGGTCTCTCTAAGCATCCTTTGGTAGCCTAGGCTCCATCACCATCTCCTTGCTTTCATTTATGTTGATCTATCAATCGTTATGGCTATGATATGGTTCCAAAATGCTGTGACAATATCTATAAGTTTGTTTAAGGCCCCATCCTTCATAGTTTATGATTCACTCAAGTCCCATAGACCCCTATCTTCTATCGGTTCCTTGGTTAGGTTTACTAAAGTACATTTGATAGCATTATAGTGTTAAAGAGTAATCTGTGAACCATGGTCTGGATACTCTATATCATGACATGGTTTTAATGGAAGCTTCGTGTGACCTTGTATTGACTGTTGTTGCAAGATATGCCGTTTCCAAGCATCTTGAGATTCATGGGTGTTGCTAGCTAACTCTCTATTGATTACGACTATACATGAGCGCTCACCACAGGTGGTGACCTACCTTTGAATCATGTACTTTGTTACATGTTGAGTTCACTTGGGTTGATCCAAAATCCATTTGGAGTCATGACCTATTGATGGAATAGATTTTGCAAGGATACTAGTTTTGTTCTCTACCATTATGATGTGTTGCTTTGCAAGGATACAAATGGCTAACTGCATTATGGCACGATTGGACAAAAGATTTTCTTTTCAAAGTTATGTTTTTGCTAGACCTCTTGGTTGACTATTGGATCGTATTCTTGACTGTGATAACAAGCAGTCGGGGTCTATGACACTTGTAGTCCCAAGTTAGAAGTTGTGTGTATTCTAACATCACCTTCTCTTGGATGGATGCACGTAATAGTCCCCGACACTGGAATACACCTCAATGTAGCTGCCAATGAGATCAAGTCTTCATTTCTTTGCTTGCTTGATGCAAAAGGGTTTGTGGAGCTTACTTGATGGAACAAAGAAGAAGCCAAAAGATGAGAGAGAAATAGCCTCGTGGTACCAGAAGAATGATAACACAATTGGCTGGATGGAGTGAGCACTTGGACCAAACTATTTCCACCATGTTGACGTGAAGAAAATTGCTGCAGAAAATTGGAGAATATTAAAAACACTGTTTGGGTTATGCATGAAGCATTCGAAAGAAATTTGGAAATAGAAACAATTTGATCCAAAGATGAAGAACAATGAGAATCTGGGAAATTTTCTCAATAAGATGTGGTTGCTCCTTAGGCAGCTGCATGACCTGGGCTCATGCGTGGAGGTGGAGGAAAAAAAGGTAATTCTTCTAAAGGCCTTACCCTCAAAATATTTTGAGGATGAGAGAATTTTAAGGCTTCTTGATTGTGTGGCCCTCTTTTGAGTGAAGAAAGACATGAAGATATCTTACCAACATTCGATACAGCATATGCGGTTAAAGGGAAAGACAATCAGAAGAAGAAGAAAACTATGGTAAGCCAAGGCAAGACGAGGATCATTGTTGGTGAAACGAAAAGTCCAAAAGGCAGGTAATTCTAAACGAAGGCATATGAAGCTTCATCCTCCGAGGACGATGCAGACTTTGCAACATTCTCTGATTATGTTTGTGCATTTTTATACTCTTTCGGTGCACTTGCTTTTTAGTTTTACTGTTAGGTGCTTATGGTGTTCACATGCTTGAGTTAATTAGCTCTTAAGGTGTTGATTACCAATCCTAAGCATTTTTGTCCCGTTGATAGTTATCTTGAGGATTATGTTGGTTCCCTCATTCTCCCCATATTAGCTCAAGGGAGGTTTGTTGGAATTTGATCCTCCTAGGGTGGAGACCTCACACTTTAGGGTGACATGACATATGTTGGCCCGTGGACATATTAGAAGGTTGTCAACATGTGAGCTTATTGATTGGTCAAGTGGTGTGGCTCATGGATGAGGCGTGGCACCTACATGTAAATTGGGGTGATTCCAATAAGCACTACAGAGGTGACAATTTTGTACGTGATTGGTTGACTGGTGCATGCATGGACACTTGGTACAAGGTGAAATGTGAGCATGGCAATTTTGAGCAAAGGTGTGGCTTCTAGAGATATGAAGTGACAACAACAGCTCAAGGCGGTAAAGTGAGGCAGTAGCACGATCCTTATAGAAATGGTTCATGGCACAAGTTCTCCTTCTCTTTGTCCAAGTCCTTGAGGCTCTTTCTCTATGTCAATGTTATCACATAGTTGTGTTAGGGTTGGTAGTAGAGTCACAGTATATTGTAGAAGGCAACAAGCCCCATAAGAATGAGCCTCTAGTTGACAAGCCGTTTTCCTGTGAATTTTTCAACTATCTCTTCTACAGTTTGTGTTGGTTCGTTTGGAGATTTCACTATGTAAACATTTGGAACAAGTATTGCATGCATATCGTCACTTTGTTCTACAAATTCTAAAACCTAAGAGTTAATTCTAAAAACTAAAACCTAAGAGTTAATTCTAAAAATAAAAAAATAAAGGCAAAATGTGAGTAAGTCTTCCTACCACACTAGCCTCTAATTATGTAATGGTACCGAAACTTTGTTTTTCAAAAAGAGAAACAAGGTGGTAACACCACATAAGTCTAGTACTATGCACATGTGTGTTAGTAACTAAGAAATGGGTGGGTTTTGATAGTCACGTTAGTGATGGATGATGGTACACAAAAAATAGGTCATTATTTATTTTTATATCTACCCTATTTTTCTCTTCCCCCCCCCTCCCCATCCTCTTTCCCCTATTTTATGTCCTACTCTAACTATTCTCATGTTCGACACATGAAATGCATCAAGAAAAATAGAACCCCTGTGAGTCAAACACAAAGTGAGCCAAGGCTTTAAAACTTGTCGCTCATCAACCTGAACACGATCTTTTTTTATACAAATAAGGTTAATTGGCTTACATTTGGATGACAAGACCTAAAAAATTTGAGTAAAGGTGAAAAAGGGAAGGCTACACTTAAAAGCTCGATACAAAGTGCTCAAGTTCGAAGGTTGCTCAACCCAACTGATCGCCCAACTCGAACACCCACCAATGATGAACATGCAACCATCCTAGGCTTTCCATACCAAATGGGTATGATAAGTGTATCTATCCATTCCATGCAAAATTGTAAAACTTTATTTACTATAAAGTTAGCCTATCTCAAACAAGTTCTAATTCCTCTATCAACCAATCATGCGAGGGAATGAAACTCCCAAAACTCAACTCGTATGAAATGTGTTACCTACTCAAGCTCAAATACGTGTTTTCCTAATCTCGCGTGCCCATTCCAATACTTTGTGAGCAGGGGCTAATGCCATGGCTTCTTTAACACTTACACACTCTCCCACACTTTTCGTCCATGCGTTCAGATGAGGGCATTCCCTCTCATCTGGAAACTTGAAACTGCTCAATTCTTCCATTGCCTTGAGCCATTCCATATAAGACACAAGGGTGACATCGACCAAGCCTAGTGAATCGCCTCCGTAGTACGGCTTCCCACCGCTCAAGTCCTGGAAGGCTTTGTCTAGAGCGATTAGGTTCTCCGTTAAGACTTTCGCACCTTCCTCTTCACCCTCGCCTGCTTTGCTTCTCATAATCCCACGGATTCCGTCAAAGATCTACGAGCACCCAACACGAACAATTTGAATACTTAATCCTTGGGACTTAGGAGCTTAACTTGTATAAATGGAGAACCAAATATTAGCCGGACGCAACTGCAAATAAGATTTCGTGCTTAAATGTGCAGAAAAATAAAGATACCAAAGATCCGACCATTCTGTGCTCACCTTCTTATCCACGAAGTCTGCCCAAAAGCGCGCCAGTGCTCGTTCGTAGGGACCCTCCGGAAGCAATCTCTTCGCGGGCCACTCTTCATCGAGGTACTGAAGTATGATAAGCGACTCGGAAAGGGGCTTCCCGTCGTGGATCAAGACGGGGACCTTCTTATAGATTGGATTAGAATCCAGCAGCAACTGGCTCTTATTAAACAGGTCCTCCTCCTGATACTCAAACTCGATCCCCTTTTCTCTGAGAGCGATCAGCACACGAAGGCAGAACATGCTGGACCATCTGCTGAGGAGTGTGATGTTGTGAGAAGGCATGGCTGGCGGGATGTAGAAGCAGAGGATATATGGTAGTAGAAGAGGTTAGGGAAGCTTGGAGGAAGACGATGAGTTGTAGTGGGCACCCAACATCGACCGGGAAGCAACGTTCAGCAGCCTTCGGGAAAAGCGCAGTCTCGGATAAGAAACAGATGGACAAATGGGAACATACGTATATATCAATTCATTTCCTGAATACGTTATGTCATGGTTGGGAAATGCATCTCAAATGCTTATGAGGGAAAAGCCTGAACGAGGCTTTTCCCCAAAATGAAAGTGGCTCGGTCCACCGCGAGCCACTTTCATTTTGGGAGAAAAGCCAACTTCATGCTTTTCCCGTACGTCGAGGGCCTCGTGGGAGGCCTTGAAAATGACTGAACAATGACATGTGTGACAGTGACCTTCAACAGGACTTCCAACAGCCAACGAAGCACAGCCAGAATTTTGACATTGATTTCACCTGCGAGTGCATTGATTTCAACTTCCTCGTAGGAAGTACAAAGGATCGGACAGCTGGAATTAAATTCCAGCTGACCGCAGGCCTTGATGTGCATTGTGACCATCTGAAATGTGTCTAAAATGCATCCAAGAGCCCCTCGCTTCCCTAAGATTTAGCCCTCAAGGCCTTGTTGAGTACACTAGGTGAGCTTCTCCTCAACCTAAGGACACACCTAAATGAGAACATTAGGCATGGATTAATGGGCCTCCAATGTTGTGCTAAAGTTATGCACACCCATTTGAGGGCACGCTCCATAACTTTTTTTTCATTTGTTGAAAACCAAAACAGATTGAAATTTTGGAATCCAAACTAGTGGGACTGCTACATGGTGGTCTTCAAATATTGATAGTTGTTGGTATTAGTATCTAGATTCACCCTAAAATGGAAGAAGTTGAAAATGTGCAATTTGTGCATGTGCAAATATCTTTTAATAAATCCAATACTATTTACAATTTTGAATTGTTTCTTTTTCCATGCACTTTCTTGCTATATGGCTCATAAGCATGCCAAAGGTCATTGCATTTCATAATACACATCATCAAACCCGATAGCATGCCCTTTGGCCTATTTGTGTTTTGAAGCATTTGAGGCCACATTGCACTTGTTTGGGATATCCAATTTTGCTAACATGTATTGTCGGCGGGGGAAAAACTGGCGGGCTAAAAATTTAGCTACTCCCACGAATTTGTAATTTTCAGGCCTCTCACCCATCAAATCTTGGAAGATTAAGTACTTCCAACCCGCCCTCGCCTTGCAACCCACACACAGCTCGATGTGACCTTGTGACATCTTTGGTTTGGCATTGTCATCTTTCGGGTAAGTTGCCTTCTATTCTTTGCTCCCCTCACAAGCTAGCTTATCTCTATTTTGGTTTGGTAACATGCAGCTCACCATGGCTTGCTAGAGAAGCATATAGAGACTGCGAGATAAGAAAGTTGAAAAGCTTGGTCAGGCCACAAGGAACAAACTACGGGTCGAGGAAAGAAATGGTGCGGTATCGAAACGACAATGGAAGATACTTTTGCAAACGTTTGCGAAGGGAGAAACAATGAGAAAAAAGAAGACTCCTTGCAGAGCAGCAGCAGGAAGAAGTTGTAGATGCACACATTTTATCATAATTTACCATCAGAGCGAAGAACATGAGTTGTGATGTCATGATTGGTGGTAGTATTCGAGGAAGCAACATCATGCCATTCAGGTGAATACCATTCTCGAGTCTTCTCAAGCTTTAGCCTACACCCTAAAGTTCATAGAGTTACAACCCTACCAACACCTCGGGGAGATGCATGAAGAGCAGAAGCAATGCCCAATCATCCCAATCCGAGTAGTATATGGGCTTCAACAAAACACAAGAAAAGGAGAGACAGCCTAAGTGTGAAAGTCATTGCAATAGTGGTGACGTTTTGGCACAAAAATACAAGAGCTTCTCTAAATAACAAGGACATATATAGAAATCAAACGGGACACAAGATGTTTGGCGAGAGCACATCATACACACGTCGCTTGATACAATGCAGATTAATGGTTACCTAAACCATCCCGGTGGTTTTTTGTGATTGAGCTTTGGGATAGTTTACTTGTTTTAATTTTTGATACAATACACGTCAGTGGTTACCTAAACCAGCCTGGTGGTTGTTTGTGATTGAGCTTTGGCATAATTTACTAGGTTGGCTTGGACTTAATGTGATTGTCCTAGACTAGCCTGGTGGCGGAATATCATGCAACCGTGGCTGGTTCAGCTCAAACACCAGAACCAAGCTAGCTTGGACTTAATGTGATTGTCCTAAACTAGCTCGGTGGTTGGAATACCAAGCAACCATGGTTGGTTCAACTCAAACACCAGCTATGTGATTGTCCTGAACCAGTGTGGTTGAATAGAAAGTAACAACAATATATTTCGCAATTGAACATCAATATATTATTATTTTACAAAACCAGCCCGGTGGTTGGAACATCATGCAACCATGGCTGGTTTATCTCAAACATCGGTGTGGTTGTACATACATTAGTAGTTGACCAGCTCGATTGTTGAAATTACTGTATTTCTTAGTACTTAAATTAGTTAAATTTAATTTTCCTACTGTTTGGGTCATATACCACGTAATTCCCAATCAATAAATCCCAAATAAGGGAAAATGTAAATCCCAAACAATATACTAATCCCAAACAACCACCGCACTTGTTTTAGTGACAATGAATGTGCATGAGGAACCATCTAATTCATAGGTCCAGGTTAGCATTCAGTTGAAATCAGGCTGTAATAACAATGATTGTGCTTGAGGGACCATCTAATTCACAGGATGAGATTAGCATTGAGGTGGAATCAGACTGTAATAACAATGACTTGGCATGGGGGACCATCTAGTTCACAAGCTTAGATTAGCATTCAGTCGGTTCATCAAACTGTAATGACTTATGACGAGACTATTGTTATTATAGTTTGATGAAGTGACTCAATGCTAATTTGATGCCCTGCTTTGATCTTGCCTTTCTTTAAGACAGTTGACTATAATCACAATGACTTTGCATGAGGGGCCATCTAGTTCACAGGCTCAGATTAGCATTGAGCCAGAACCAAACTGTAATAACAATAAGTTTGCATGAGGGACAATCTAATTTGCATGCTCATATTAGGATTAAGCTAAAGTTAGACTATAAGAACATATCATACTATTAGAATTTTTCAATGATCCATAAATTCTCCCATGGCAACCATTTAATCGCACGTCATGGCTAGACGATGATGTGTATGACTGCCTATGCTAGGTTGGGCTACCAGCAAGCTGGATACATGTGCCACCGCTCCTCCCCCCTCATCCCATTGAGTTATTATGCTCTTGGCTTTGATTACCAATAAATTCTCTCATGGCAACCATCTAGTCGCACGTCATGGCTAGACGATGATGTATATGACTGCCTACATTAGGCTGGGCTACTAGCAAAATCTAGCGGGTGGATTGTGTGCTCTTAGCAGTGATAAGCACCGAGAGTTGCACAAACTGACATAATAAATGAATGGGAAAAGAGTGGGAGGGCGAAAAGTCTAGCTATATAAAGGCCTTAAGGGCAGAGAAACAATTCACCGCACCTAGGAAAATCCCTCTCCTATCCCCTTCCACGCTCTCCAAGCCCCCTTCCACCCCTCTAATGAATCTTCTGCTACAACCTCGATGCCCCTTCATAATGTTTCCCAGTCATGGGATCCATTGTTTTCCTTGGCTCTCCATCCTGCAACACTCCACCAGCCATAGCCATGACCAAGGGAGGTGCAAGATGGGGAGCCAAGGGAAATAGGTCTTAAGGGGGGGATTGCAGAATGGATTTTAGGTCTATTGCATTTGATCCCGTTCTCAGCTACGAATGTCCATCATCGTTGTTCCGTCAAGCACTTGGAGAGAACTCAACTTGGGTGGTAATGAGCCTCTCGTAAATTGAGCACAACCTTCTGCAATGGGAAAGGAGAACTCAACTTGGTGATGAGCCACCGAGAGCATGCATCAGTGTGTTGGAGCTCACCACCAGATTGAATTCCCTACCCAATGTCAAATGTTGTCCATTGCATTTGATCCTATTCTCAACTATGAATGTCTGTCGTCGTTGTTTCATCAAGCAAAAGGAGAGAACTCAACTTGGTTATGAGCCTCTCATAATTGACTACAACCTTCAGCACTGGGGAAGGAGAACTCAAGTTGGTGATGATCTCTAACACATTGAGAGCATCAGTATGCTGGAGCTCACCACCACCAGATTGAGTTCCCTACCCATTGTCGAAGGTTGTGCTCAATTATAGGAAGGAAGTTGCTATGAAGAAGGTTATGTTCAATTATGAGGTGCTCGTATTGTCCCCTACATATGAGTTTCGAGTCAAAATTATAAGAAAGTGCTAACTATGAGGTGCTTGTATTTCCCTTACACATACAAGGCACCAAGTCAAAAGAGTAAGAAAGTGCAAAGAAGGGCAAAAAGTGGCACCAGGTCCCGCCCCACAGCAGTGGTGTTGACAAGTGCTAAAAGTGTTCAAAGAAGTGTCACAAAGACAAAGTGCTAGCATCTTTGGATGTAATCTCTTTTGTTAAATGTTTGCTTGGGATGTAATTTATTTTGTTTCAATTTTGATGTAATACTATTATCGCAAAAACTATCGGATGTAATTTCTTTTGTTTCAATTTCAATGTAGTACCATTATCGCAAAAACTATTGTTGTTGTTATTTCGATAGGAAAGTGGCTCTAAAGAAGCACAAATGGCATATTTATGCCCTCATTTACATTTTACTATAGCCATAGGGATCGTTGCACAAGAAACTGTTGGAAAAACTGATGTTCCTGTAGTCAAAACGGCTCACAAATGCCCTCATTTAGGAAACCAGTGCAACTGGTACGATTGCCACATAAGAAATTATTGCAGAAGGACTAAAATAGCTCTAAAATAGGACTACATTGTCCTTATCTTGAAACTAAAATAGCACAAAAATAGCTCCAAGAACTAGAAAAAATTATTGCACAAGGACTAGTAGGACTAAAATAGCTTCAAGAACCAGTGCGGTGGTTGAGAAATTATTGCACAAGGACTAATAGGACTAAAATAGCTCCAAAATAAGACTATATTTTCCTTGTTTTAGAACTATAACAGCTCCAACAACCAACACGGTGGTTGCGGATATGGACCTTGAGGGGTCCCCTTTAGGGATTGACATGCCATGGTGGTCTTCATGCCAACGTGGTGGTCTCTCCATGCCGACATCATTGCTCGAACTAGCATGGTGCTGCGCAATGACAGGTGGCAAGGCAAAATTTTTGTGCTATAGTCAAGCCAATGTGGTAGTCACTCCATGCCAACATCATTGTTTGGACCAACATGGTGGTCAGCGCAACACAAGATTGTGTTGCACAGTAATAGATGGCGAAGCTGCACAATGACAGGTGGTAAGGCAAAAGTTTTGTGTTGTAGTCAGGCCAACATGGTGGTCGCTCCATGCCAACATCATTATTTGAACCAACACGATGGTCAATGCAACAAAAGATTGTGTTGTGTAGTGATAGATGGCAAAGCTATGCAATGACAGGTGGCAAGGCAAAAGCTGTGTGATGTAGTTAGGCCCGAGGAAGAGCAACAATCTCTCTGCTCATGAGTAAATGCATATAGTGCCATGTGTCGAGCTCTATACTATTGACAATGATAAGATTGTGTCTCATTATTATGTCAGTGTAGAAATCTTGATGCTGAAAAAAATTACGGCGAGAGCGTGGGTCCGTGCAAAATTCAAAACCTCACCCACTAACGCATCACATCGCGGCCCCAAAATGGCCCCAAAAATAGTTTCGCAATTGGCTACACCCAAGCAAACGTTGACCCACACCTCTTGAGCATGATGTATTCTTAATTTAATTCATACAGATGTATGGGGTTATGCACAGACCCACAACATCAATGGTTCACTTTTCTACTTGACTTTCATCGACAACTATAGCAGATATTGTTGGGTCTACTTTTTGAAAGAGAAATCTAAAGTTTTTTCCACGTTTCAAGGATTCAAAACCATGGTTGAGAACTAGATAAGCAGAAAGATCAAAGTCATGAGATCAGACAAAGGAGAAGAGTACATGTCTTTAGCATTCATGAACTTTTATAGAAGTAATGGCATTCAAAGACAATTCACTTATGCAAATACTCCTCAACAGAATGCAAGAGCTGAAAGAAAGAATGGAACTTTAGCAGATAGTGCTAGAGCAATGTTTAGTCAAAAGCATCTTCCGAATCAGTTGCCACTGCAAACTACTTGCTTAATTAGCTTCTAACTAAACTGATTCAGGGTATGACACCTTAGGAAGCATTCACTAGACACATGCCACGCATTGGGCATCTCCACATATTTGGTTGCATAGCATCCTCATAGCATATACCCACATACATGACAATCATCACAGAATGTTGGACATCAAGTCACACAAATGTATCATGGTTGGCTACCGTGAAGAGAGCAAAGCATGGAAGTATGATCCCATCAACCGAAAGGTCATCATCTCTAGAGATGTGATTTTTTATGAAGAATTGGAATGGAAAATATCAAATTCTCAAGAGATAGACACATCGATTACTCAGTCATCTAGAGAAAAGGTTGATCAAGAAGAGTAAGAATTGCCAGAGACACCCCAAGAAGAGCAATGACTCCGACGGTCTACTAGGGAAAGCAGACCACTAGGGAGATTAGCATATGCTCGGAAAGGAAAAGCAATTTAGGTTGAAACCACCCATTTTTCGCTTATGACTACCATTATGGCTACAGAAGAGCAAGTGTACTTCAAAGTCGTAGTTGACAAGCCAGAATGGCAAACTGCTATGAATGTAGAAATGGAAGCTTTGTATAAGAACACCAGGAAAGAAGGCCATAGCAAACAAATGGGTTTACAAAGTGAAGTACAATCCATATGGAAGAATTGAAAGATACAAAGATAGATTGGTTGCAAAAGGTTTGCACAACAATATGGTCAAGATAATGATGAGACTTATGCTCCAATAGCAAAGATGGATTCCACACGGTTCTTGATATCACTAGCAACACTCAGTAGATGGAATGTGTACCACACCTAGATGTCAAGAATGCTTTTCCCAATGGTCATCTAGATGAGGAAGTCTACATGCAGCAACCAGAAGGTTATATTGAACTAGGGAAAGAGAATCCAGTTTGCAATATCAAGAAAAGTCTCTACCGCTTAAAGCAAGCACCCAGAAATTGGTACAACAGAATCGACAAGTATTTTGCTAACTCCTCCCTATAGGAGGCGTAAGACCAAATGAGCCCCCTAGCCAATCACTGCTAATTAAACATTGAAGGAGGAGATGACCTCTTAGCTTAGATGACTCTTGAAACCTTAATCATGCTTCTAATGAGCCTAAAAGCAAGAATATTCAATTGCAAGATTTCTCACTCTTCTCTGAATCTATGAATTTTTGTAGTTTCTCACTACAAAACAACAAACTTGTCAACTTTTGCGCTATAATTTTACCTTGCTTATATACTTCTTGTCTTTGCCTAGGGGGAAACACTAAATCTCAGCATGGATTCTTTAGTAGATCATTTCTTAGAGGGTCTTTAACAATGATTCTTATAAAGGTGAATGTTAGGATTCAAGGCTCTCATTTGGGTTTGAGACAAAAAGCTGTAGAATTCCTATTGTGGCCATGCATTTTTGCTTATGGTTTGGGTGGTACATTGTGGTGTCAATATTATTAGATGTCCCCTCCTGTGTTTCTAGTTATGTGCTAGGCATATTTATTCTACACAAGTATTGTTCCAACCCCTAGCTATGCCAGAAAAATGTTGAACCTTAGGCTAAGCTACAATTGTTGAGCTTGAGCCCTGTATGGAAAAATATATTGCAAAACTTAAGGGGGTTGAAGTGTTCTGCTTCTCTCCTTTTCACCTAAATATAGAAATTTCTCAATCTAGAGTATAAAAGCATTGAGAACACTGATCTTCTATTTTTATATTGGAAATGGGAAGGTGATTTGACTTTTTAGCATTTACCTATTTTTGTATGGATTTTTAGATACAAAAATGGAATGATGGTTTGAACTTCAAGATAATATATAAAATATTTAATTATGTGTTTTTTGTTGTCAAAAGAAAATTGGAATTTGAAATTTCCTTTTCATGTGAAAATATCTTGTAATTTAAGTTTTAAAACAAGGGTGCTGCTAAAATTTGATCACTAGTTGCACGTAGATTAGTGAAGCCATTTGTAAGTCATAGTGAAGTTAGAGAGAAATGCTCTTGAAGAGGCATTGGGCAAGAGCTTCCTTAAGATCTCATTAATATTTTCTTAGTATTTTTTGTTGTGACTGAAAATTGGAATTTGAAATTTCTTTTTCCTAGAACCAAAAGTCGTTATAGGGACAAGTTGAAAATTTGTGTGATGGTTGACTGAAGAGAACCTCAAATTTCAATGTTCGGATTGAAAAGCTTCCTTCAATGGTGCGTACATTCAAACAAATATGTCGTGCATCCTCCAAGCTGCCCAGTCGCTCTGCTCAGTGTTCAGCTCCTTCATCGCGCCATGCCTTCCGACAGCATCAAACTCCTCAGCAAATGGTTCAACGTGTTCGGCCATCATGTTCTGATCGCCCTTAAAGAGAAAGGAATCCAGTTTGAGTACCTGGAGCAGGACTTGGACAGTAAAACCCAGTTGCTGCTGGAGTCCAATCCAATTTACACGAAGGTCCCCGTTTTGATCCACAACGGGAAGCCCCTTTCCGAGTCGCTTGTCATACTTCAATACCTCGATGAAGTGTGGCCCTCGAAGAGGTTGCTTCCGGAGGGTGCCTACGAACGAGCACAGGAGCGCTTTTGGGCGGACTTTGTCGATAAGAAGGTGAGCACGGGAAGGTCTGATCATTGATATTTTAGTTGTCTACGATAGTAGTTCGAACTTCGCAATCTTGTTTTCAGTCTGCACCCTGTCGAATCAAGAAAAGAGCATGCCGGAAGTATATGGTTCTTCTATAAGAAGCTAGATTCCAGGGTTAGATTCGCAGTAGAAGTCGTCTGCTACAAGTAATAATGGGGTGGTGTTGGGTGCATAACAGATGTATGATGCAGGCGCTCGGATTCTAAGATGCCAAGGCGAGGATCAAGTGAAAGCCACGAAAGACTTGATTTGAAAATGGTTCCAATCCTATAGGTATAACACTAATGCAGTTAAGCTTTTGATTCATTACTAGCATGTCGAATTTGACTTTTTGGATGATTGTGTGAGTTCAAATCGTTGGCTCAAGTTGGGCTCGGATTCTAAGATGCCAAGGCGAGGATCAAGTGAAAGCCACGAAAGACTTGATTTGAAAATGGCTCCAATCCTATAGGTATAACACTAATGCAGTTAAGCTTTTGATTCATTACTAGCATGTCGAATTTGACTTTTTGGATGATTGTGTGAGTTCAAATCGTTGGCTCAAGTTGGGCTTGTCACTAAGTGAGCATTGATTGAAATTTTCATGTCTTCTAAATATGAATATTGCGTTAAATCATAAATTTCAAGTGGAAAGAGAGAACTCCAAGAATGGGATATATGTATTTTGTGTTTTCTATCAAGTATTAAAGCCCTCCGAGTTCTTAGTTGCCTACATATATTTGTGGAACATTACACCTTCCTTTTTCAAAAAACAAAGCTTTATTCGCACTGCATGCCTCTATAAGCTAATGTCAAAGATAGTGTGACACAAAACTACATGTTTAGTTTTGGTCACATCTCAAACCCAAAGAGGAAGGAGGTCTGGGTATTAAATCAAGTCAAATAGATGCTCGTGCTCTCTATCTGAGCCCTAGATCACAAAAATACATAGACATCAAAGGCAAGGTCATACTCCAATAGAGAAAATAGAAAGAGCTCAAGGAAAGCATTAATTTGAGCTAAGTGAGTCTTTGTTGGAAGAAAATCTTGTGTCTCAACCCACGTGAATTGATGTGAAAGAGGTGAATTGATAAGGCTAGTTTAGATGGATTGGACGGTTGGGACCGAACCATTTTCAACAAAAATAAAGGTCATAGATTTGAAAGCCGTTCCAAAAATGACACACTTTATTTTGATGACCCACATCAGAAGGGGTTTAAATGTGTAGAAGCAATATGCAGAGATGAACTACTCAATCAATAAAATCCTTAACAAATAATGAAGATCATACACTTATATAGCTAGAGAAAATCTTGAAGTCCATATAAAAAATTTCATAATTGGATAATCGTGGAAAGTTATTGCAAATTTTCTATGGATGAGTGAACGTATCTCAAATAACAGACCGTGCTACTCAAACAACAAGATCTCTTTTTCGTTTGGTCAACACAAAGATCCAAATACATCAATGAAGAGTTTCATGATATATTTGGATTTTTCATTTCCTTCAGAAAAAGTTGCATCTAACAAAGTGCTAACATGCACCAACTTTGGATCTTGTTCTGTTCCAAGGTTCATCTCAGTTAAATCATCCTCCTGTACTCTTGCACACTTTCTCAAGTGATCCTCAAATGCTGTTTCAGCTTCAATGACTGCTTGAATATCTGTTTTAATGTAAACTTCCTCCTCCTCATCAACATCCCACTGGTCTGCATAAACTCCATTTGACTTCTTTTCTTTGCCTCTTCCTAGACTTCCTTCGGACTGGGACTATCCAAAATCGGAACTGCGGACATCTCCATTGTTGGAAAATTGTGCACTGTAAGACTATTGTACTGATCAAGAATACTCAGCACATCCACTTCAAAAATTGGCACAAGAGATGGATTTCTTTTGAGAAACCATTCCTCATCATCTTCCACTTCGGCCACCATGTTAATGCCTTCAGTTGCCAAGGGCTGAACCCTTTTTGGTACACTCCTTATTGGAATCATTGCCATTTTAAATTTCTTCTTTCCTTTTTTGATGGTCACCCTATCAACCCCCCAATCCTACTTGATCTTGGCTACCCGAAACCATTGCCTTCCATGTAGCATAGAATACGATTGCTCATCTCCCTCCAATTTGAGGACAATAAAACTGACCATAAACGTCAATCCACAAACTCCAATCTGTTGATTCCTCAGAATTCCCAGAGGTTGGACCCTCCTTTGGTCCACCATCTTCACCTGAAAAGGCGCTGGTTCTAATTCATTTAGACAAAATTTCCTATAAAGGTCTTCGGACAAAATGTTCACACTCGACCCTCCATCTAACAGGACTTCTAGTATCACCTGTGACTTATATTCCACCTGAATAAGTGGTACAGTATAATCCACATCTGCAATCGTGCTGCATTAACAGTTGGGTCAACTTCCAAAGACTCTCCCTCTTCCTTTTTCGCCTTATCCATTAGGCTCCCTATGTCAACTGACAACTTAGCCAACAATTGTGTTTTGAATTCTGGTACTATATTAAGAAGCTGGTCCAATATGCTATTGATCTTAGCTTTGAGCAAGCTATGAAACAATTCTTCTTGTTCCCCTGTAACCTCTTTTTCTGATTCTTTAAGTACAACGGCTGAGCCTCTTTGCAAGCCCCTTTCTTTTTTGGAGTGTTTACTTTCTGGCTTTCATTTTGCCTATCAGATTCCTCAGGTTGCACTATGCTCCCTTTGCTGTCATCCTGATCTTCCTTTGGTTCTTCCTCAATCAATGTTGACTTTGCACATTGAGGTTGTACCTTTTTCTCTACTAGTTGTATTGCTTCCTCAATCTTTACTTTTGTAGGTATAGGTTGTGTGGTGTCCGTCAATGGCCACCTAACCTTTTTATCTACATTCACCTTATCCAAGGCTTTAAGAACCTCATGTCGAACTTTCTTTTGCTCATCCCAATCAATTGGGTGTTTGTGTTTGTCTGCCATTGTCACTTTCTCTTCCTTTGGGATTGGTCCTTTAGACCTTGTTACAGCCAGTGCTGCAGAATCACTTTGTCCCTCCAACATGTCACTCTCCTGTTTGCACCCTAAACAATCACATAAAATAGTTAGTACTGGCTCCATAACCTCTTCTCTTTTGTTATTGTCTGCTTCACCTTCACAAGCCCTTCCTCTACCCCATTCTGCTTGAGCTATATATGATCATAGCATTGGCTTGGGCTAGTGGTGGACGAGGCGGATTCTGCATTTGTGATTCAGTCTAGTATTGAACAATCGGGATGCCCCTCTCATTGCGGTGTTTACACCAGAGTTCACATCTTGGACCTTGCCGGTGTCCAGCTTTTTCACAATATGTGCAATTCTGTGCATCATTACTTGTATTGGCTTGTCGAGGATTATTTCCCCAATTTTGATATGCTAGTCTCCGCGTCTGATTATCATTATCATTCACCCCTACTAGTGCATGAATGGCCTGAGTGCTGAATTCTTCACCAAGTAGCACTGATTGAAGTTCTTCTAGTGTCGAAATTTGTCGTTGAATGGCAATACTTTGGACCAGATTCTCGTATCCCTCTCCTAGTCCATTCAGGATGACTTGAACCATTTCTACTGGATTCATAGTCTCTTTTGCTATTGCAAGTTGATTGTTGTAGTCTTTGATCCTGAGTACGTAAGCATGACCGATTTTGCTGCTCTTGTAGAAACTCTAGTTGATTTGGTTTCTTAGTGTGAGAATCCTGGAAGTGTTCTTGGACTCATAGAGAGATGCGAACATATCCCATGCTTCTTTCGATGTCTTGACGGTGTTGAGCTATCCTAGGATGACATCTTGGACATTCTGCTGGATCAGATGATATGCATACTTGTCTTTCTTGTCCCATTTAGCTTGTGTTTGGGCAATGGTAGGATCTGGTATAGGTGCGGAAACTGTTGGTATAGCTGGAGATTCTGCTATAGATCTCGCTACTGGTGTTGTGACAATAGGTGGAGTAGAGCTAGTGTTGGCTAGATATTCCAATGGTCTAGGTGTAATCCATCGACATACTCCCATTTGTCCTAAAGTACAAGAATGGTCTCCATTTGGTATTTCCATGTGCCGTAATTGGAGTTGTCTAGCTTAGCAAATGCCTCTAGATTGAGGTTGCTAGTTGTAGACATGGTACAAGAAATGTACTCAAAGTGTCGCGAAAAATTCACTGTTTGAATCAATTGCAAAACACTGACTATGGCAAGTGCAATTGGAATTGTCGATGAAGATAGAACTGCAATATATATAATCCAATCTAAATTACAAGGCTTGTGGCAAATGATGCCATGAATAGCCAAGAGGCTTTACAAGGCTTGAAATGATGTGCACAATGTTGTGAAATAGCCAAATAGGCTTTACAATGATGGCATGTGTGTGTGAAATCAAATCACGTGCTATCTGCCCACTCATCAATCTGTCAATGCCTTTGAACACTCTGAAGTCTGCTCACTGAACTGATGAACGTCAGGTTTCAGGTAATGTGATGATGTGAAACTATATTTGAGCATAGGGACTGACTCCGAGTAGAAACTAGTTGGGAATTTTGGGCATGGCTTAGATTGGCAGCTTGGAGAAATTCAAAGTGTCTCCTCTATGATGATCTAGTCTACTCTGATCTAGATCTATACCAACTATCGATCGATGAAAAGAATAGCAAATAATCTATTTTTCTTCTATTCTTTTTATGTGCTAGGTCAGATGCATCGATGTAGAGGCTGATGTGCATTTAGAAACTAGATTTGTCTCGACGAGGCTCAAAAGTAAGTGATACTTGCACCAAAATGTGCGCATGATGTGACGACCACGTAGAGCACAAAAAATCATCGATTTTCCTTTTTAGAGCGCCCTCAAATTCTTCCTGGATCAAGAGATATGACTTGATCTAGGTGGAGGGGCAAAAAAGGATGCAAAGTGCTTAATGATGATCTGGCACTCAGGGTCACATGTAGGGGTGTGCCTTTGGAGCAATGATGATGTGGCACAACTAGGTGCACATCCAGTGGCTGTATGTGCCTTGCAAGGGGTAATTGTGCATGACAGGGGACTGCCATATGACAATGCTGTTGAGCTGGCAAATGATGTGGCAATTTGACTTTGACTGATTGACCTAGCAGTTGACTAGTCACTGAGCTGGATGATGTGGCAGCTGATGTGGTAGGGTGATGTGGATCTGACAGCTGGCAGCTAAGCTGATGACGTTGCAGTTGGAGAGGTGGCAAATAAGGTGCCACGTGTCGGGTTTTTATGGGTGCCACATGTCTACGTGCCACGTGTCTCTTACAAGACCAACCAAATTGAAGATAAGGCACGACAAAATCTGTGGAGATTCGTTGGAATCTATAGAAGATTTTGTTTACAGTAAGTGTCGTTGCTGGGAGATTGGAGCTCGTAAGCATCGTTGCTGGGAGTCTTGTAGGTTATGGTGCTTCATTGTATGGATTGAGTTCAGGAGGTGAGATCTTTGAGCCATTACTGGAAGTGTGCGTTAAGGAGCCTGGCTTTTGGTGATGTGGCATTGTGTCATTGACTGCATTGTGAAAAGGCTTTGGAGAGCTAGGAATTTTGAGCCCGTTTAACATTAGAGAGTCAAAAGCCTGCTGGGAAGTCATAAGGCTATCGTAATTTTTTTTTCTATGTCGTTGATGGACATCGGCTCGTTGGTAGAGAAGGCCGCTGAGAGTAGGGACAGTGGCTCATTGGTAGAGAAGGCCGTTGAGAGTAGAGCTTTGTTGGAGCTAGTGGATGGCTGAAGCAGCTGTGGAGAGGCTAGGAGCGGTGCACGATCACAAGAGGCAACAAAGGAGTCCTCATGCGTTTTGCACTGCTTTGGCCACTACCAACACTGATCATCTCAAGTCTTTTCTGTTGTATAAACAGCAGTAGCAACTTGAGGATGGTGGAGGCAATCTGCTTCAAGTATGAGGCTGAGTCATGCTTGATGGAGAGGTATGCCTTGTTCCAAGGTTGTAGAGGGAGCTAGCCACTTCAGAGCTAGCCTCTGAGGGATATTTACTTGTTGTCTTTCACTCTGTGTGATGAACAACTTTTGATTCTGAAATCTCTCACCTCTCTTTCACAAAAGAAACACTGTTAAACTCTCTTGGAACACCTGACTATATCTCTCTCTCAGACAGAGTGGACTCACAAGAGCTCAAACTAAAATCTCTCAAGAACTCAAAGATCTCTCAAAAAAGAAATGCAATGAACAGAATTCTCAAATGCATTGGACAGAAATTCTATCTCTCATGAAATGTGTTGATGGAAATTTTCTCTATCACTCAACAAAAGTGAATGGAACACTCAGTCTCTCAATCTCTCAATCCATCTCTTTCGCTCTCACAAGAAGAATGGCGCCTCCGCGGAAGGAAAAACCATGCTCTGATACCATGACAAAATATGAAGAGGGAGGAGGAGAAGAGTGGAGATGAGGAGAGGGGGCACAGTTAGAGAGCACACCACAAATGACTAACTGTAGATCTAGTTGAAAATGTAGAATATATACAAACCCATTTAGGGTTAGGGTTAGGGTTCGGGCATCTAACCCTTTCCTTTATAGCACTCTATATGTGTTAGTGCTATGCACATGTAAGCACATTATGTTGAGTGTGGTCTCTCAACATGTATGTACCTTTGAAAAAGAATGCCACCATTGTTTCCTTATTATTGACTATAGCATTTTTCCTTTGCCCCATTTGATTGCCTAATTTGTGGCCACCAATACGTAATTCTTTTCTATGTGAGTAGCGAGGAAGTGGACCAAAAAAATATAAGCCCCATATATCAAATGTACCATATGCTAGAATAGGGTTTAAGGGTCTAGGAAGCAACTTGTTGTGCCCGTATGCTTGGCACACTTTAAACTTTGGCACCATTCATGGATATCTTTGTCTAGCCTAGGACAGTAATACCCTGTGTTGAAGATTCCAAAGTTATGTTAGAAGAGGCAACTTGACTTGAATATTCATGGCATAGTTCCATAATCCTTTTAAATTCTTCCAAGCTCACCACCTTGCTTAGAACCTTACTTTCACCTTTCTTGTTGAGAACATTGCCTAGAATTGTGTAAGGACGAGCTTTCCTTACAAGACCTTGCTTCTATTAAGGGCTCAATCCAAGTAATTTTGAACATCTTTGAGCTTTGACCAACCTGAATCCTAAATCCAAGTAATGTTGAACATATTTGAGCTTTGAGCTTTGAGGGAAGTATCCTAAATCCAAGTAATTTTGATCATCTTCGAGTTTTGACCAACCCGCATCTATCATGGCAAGATTAGCCATTGAATGTGAGTATACACTTGAATTCACAGAAAAGATGTCCCCCCACCTAGAAGGTTGCATAATTGGACCCTCACTCATGTATTCCTTAAGCTAATAAAAGGATTTAGTTTGATCTAGCCCCCATTGGAAGGAGAATTTTTATTTGTTAACAAATTTATAGAATACATTTTTTTAGAGAACACTTCAACGAAGCATTGATAATACCTTTTTTAACCAAAAGTCCTTTTCACCTCCCTTACATTGGTGGGTGGTGGAAGGTTCCTGATTGCTTGTACCTTCTCAAGATCTGTCACAACATGATTTTGTAGTCTAGAATGTATTAGGCTAGCATAATCAAATGTAATAATTAGTAGGTAGGCTAGGTAGGTTTAAATAGCTAAATTCCATATGGATAATGTATTGGATATGTTAATTGATATGAAATAAATGGTGCACTCACACATGTAGGTCCTAGGATAGGAATGGGTAGGAATTCATGGGTGCATTAATAAATGGTAGGCATAAAGAGTCATAGGCTAAGGGTAGAATAATGGGGCATGACCAAGGGATGGATCCCAAGAGTCATGAGAGGTTGTGACGTCTCGTATGCATGGAATGCGAGCATGAGTCATTATGCATTCATATGTGGTTTGTGGATTGTAGGAGCATGCTAGTACTTGGTCATAGCAAAAATACACTCCTTCCACCCCATTTGGAGAGCCAATGCTTCCTAATTTATGCATCATTCTTTCACACATGTGCATCCTCCAACCTGTTCATGACAAGGTCCATCTACATGCCTTCCTATGAGATAACATGTTCCAAGGGAGCTACTTTCTTGCTTGCTAATTGACAATTTTTAGGATTAAGAGACCCTTTTGCATCATCAACTCTTTGCAAGGCCATTCTCAACTTTTCCCAAGTGATCCAAACAGCTTGCAAAAATAATCTAAAAAGACTCTTATAAACTTTCCCAAGTAAGTTGCAAATACGTGACTCATGAACCATTGAAAACGTACTAATGTATTGGTCAAGCCGAATGGCATCACCCCATAGGTATACACTTCCCAACATGAGACCTTTCTCTAATCTTCTTCACACATTTGAATTTGAAAGCATCCAGAGTTACATCGCACATAGAATACAATTCATGGGGCTAGCAACTTGATCCAAAATCTCATCCTGAAAGTGTAGCCTGAAAGTGTAGAGTAAAATAGCCCCTCTTTGTGCATGCAATGGGAAAATAAATAAACCCTAAATAAATCAAGTTATTTACCTTCTTCTTAAGCACATCATCTTGCACCACTCCCAAATGCCTCATCCACTACACCACTAGCTTGCTTTGGGGCTTAAGATCAATCTTGTGCTCTACTAACGTAACTTGCCATTCGTGTGAGTAGAAATTTACAAAAAGGTTAGGAAATCCATCTCGCATTTTTAAGTAACCCTACCTATCAGTAGTTGTTGTGGAATCATCAAGAAGCAGCTCATTTTGTTAGCAAAGGATAGTGACTTCCACACTGTTATCCTCTCTCTTAAACCCATGATCAAAGAAGGTTTTTATTCCTAGGATCCATCTCCTTTAGCAAGTTTGGTGTGATAGGGAGAGTTTATAAAAACAACTTGAAATAAGCATCTTTCATTGTTTTTTTACTCGTGACATTTATGGATGCATCTCAAATCAATGTATGGATTATAATTATTTAACCATCAATATGAGGAGAGGGAAAAACTAAGTAGGTGTGCTACCAAAATAACACTATAAGACACGGGTCATTTTTCAACGTCAATATTATCGACACTAAATGCAAATAATTTACTTTTAAAAAACAAGTGAAAAGTGTCAGAATGTCAATCAATGTGTGTATGTCGATTAGGCGTCGATAAGTGACAGTTGGTGGTGTTAATATGAACACTTATTTCATTAATTTTGGACTTGTCAATGTACAAATTTATTTTTACATATACTTTTGGACTAGTTTTCAGATCAAATTTAAGAAAAACCCAATCTTCAAAGCACATATAAAAACATAAAAATAAGCATTTTTTTTAATATTTTTTAAGGACATGAAACTAAAATTATAAAATTTAACGCAGCCTAGATAAGTTACATGAAAAAATAAGATTCAGCAGTTGTAAACTCTCTTAATATTTAATGGTGTTAATAAACACCTTCAAAAGTTACAATATTAAAGAAACTCTCACCATATTTATAATAGAATTTGACAAACACCAAAAGTTACAATAAGCTTGAGATAAGTTACACAAAAAAGAGTGGTTCAGTAATTGTAAACTCTCTTAATATTTATAATAGTGTTTAGGAAACACTTTCAAAAGTTACAAGTGGAAGTAGCAAACTCTCAAAATATTTATAAAGGTGTTGAAAAAAACCATAAGTTATAGTAAGCCTCTCATTGCAAGGCAAATCTATCAGTAGGGTAAAACTAACCTATCTCATGACGGTCTAAACCTAGCTCACGTTCCCTCCCACTCCCTCTTCCACTCCCACGTCCATTTTCCCACCCCCACCTCCCCCATTCCCACTCCCTCTCCCATCCTCCCACCCCACCCCTCCCACTTCCACCCCCACCTCTCCCATTCCCACTCTCTCTCCCACTCCCATCCTCCCACCCCACCCCTTCCACTCCCACCCCGACCTCCCCCATTCCCACTCCCATCCTCCCACTCCCACTTCCCACCCCTCCCACTCCCACTCCCACTCCCATCCTCCCACCCTCACCCCACCCCCACCTCTCCCATTCCCACTCCCTCTCCCACTCCCACTCCCATTCTCCCACCCCCACCCCCACCTCCCCCATTCCCATTCCCTCTCCCACTCCCATCCTCCCACCGCCCCCATTCCCACTCCCTCTCCCACTCTCCCTTTCTCCCACTACCACCCTCCCACACTCCCTTTCTTCACACTCCCACTCTTCCTTTCTCCCACTACCACCCTTCCAACTCCCACTCCCATTCCCACATTCCTACTATCAATTCCACTACTACTTATGAATTCTAATTAAAACTATTACTTAAATAAATGATATTACTCAAAACACTCATAGGATTTAAGGTTTAGGATTTGGTGGTTTGGGTTTAGGGTTTGGGGTCGATTGTGATGATCTAAAGCGAGCACTTGAGAGTCAACATCTCCAGAACAAAAAGAAGCTTACAAAAAAAGAGAGAATTTCATCATGGACTTGTTCAACATTCTAGAATAAAATATGCATTTTGGAAGGAGCAAGCTATTTTTCACCTAAATGAGTACATGTGCATTATTGTAGATGGTATGGACCAAAATACAACAACATTACCTCAATTCGTTAACACTCCACCTAAGCTACAAGGCAAATACTTTTTAAAGACACATCTATGTGGAGTGTTAGTGCACGAATTCAAGTTTTTTGCAGACATATGGATTGATTCCTTGCATCTACATGATAGCAATCAAGTTGTAACATCTGTTATGAAGGCAATTCAGAATGTACATGCAAAAAAAGATCGCCTACTAGCAACTTTGAGAGTACAAGCAGACAATTGTGGATGAGAGAATAAGAATGTACTCTTCTTTGCATTTTGCTCAATAATAATTGCTCATAGAATCTTCAATGAGATTGAAGTTGGGTTTTTGTTGGTTGGGCGCACACATGAGGATATCGATCAGGTATTTAGCATAGTTTCAAGAGAACTAAAACACAAGGACATGGAGACGATGGATGACTTGATAAGAAAATGTGGGAGGCAAGTTGGTGGCCGTAAGGAAGGAAAAATATGCTCAATGGTTGAGAGGATGTATGATTGGAAGAGCTTTATTCTACCTTTCATACAAAAAGGTGGTGATGCCCTGATAGGTCATAGCGCTCCATAGTATTTTCGTTTTTTCTTAAAGGATGAAAAACCAGTGATGCAATGGCAACACTATTATCTTGATACAAAATGGGAACCTAAAGAACCTTACTCTCTCTTAACTTCAATCCCGAGCAAAGAAATGCATCCAACATGGGCTCCTATAAAAGAATTCAGCGAGAAATCCAAAGGTGAAATAGAAGGCTTAAAAGCTTTTATTACATACAAAGAGGAAATGCTCTGGAGATTTCCTGATTGGAAGCCCTCTTGGAAGGAACACACTACTGTTGTAATTAGCAAGACCTACCAATTGATAAAGGACCTTGCAAAAATGCGAGAAGATGATATTAAGGCAGAACAGCCTTTATTTTGGCCAAATGTTGGTAATGACTTGCGTCCAACATGTGGTCTCTTTAAAAATGAGTTTGAATCGTTGCTCCCATGTCCATATTATGGACCCAAGAAGAGAGAGTTTATGCCACAAATAGACATAGATGTCCATTATTTTGTTGTAGTTCAACCATCGGATGATGAACATGAGAACGTGAAGTTTTGGGTTGTGAAAGTAGTTGACATGAGCATGGATGACCGGGGGAGAGCTACAACATTTACATCGGTATGGTATGAGCCAAGGGGTAGGAAGGAGAACCAAGATAACAATACATTGTATAGTAGTTGTCTGAAAAAGGAATGGGTCCCAAATCATGATGCAATTTCAAGACTTTCCACAGAGACAGTCATAGTATCTTGGAAATCAAGGTCAAAGAAAACAAAGAAGCATATGGGGTATGATGTAGAAGACAAAATAAAATTACCGCAACCAATTATTACGCACATTACAAAGTTCATAAAGATGCTCGCCCAGGAGGAAGTAGAAGGAGATAGTGCAAATGAAGAATGCCCATGATAACACCATTCAAATATCGAGAAAGAGTGAAGGTGGTGGTGGTAGTCAGATGAGAGTGAATGAAGATGGCACCCAAGTGACAAGTGATGACAAAAAGGACATTCTGAACAAGCAAATGTTTGGATCACTCATTTCTGTGATCATGATAGAAAAGGACATTCAAACAGGCAAATGTTTAGATCGCCCATTTGTACTAAACTCATTGTAAAGGAAAAATTAAATTATTGAATATGCCACAGGAGATCCTTTGTACAAAGACTCATCCAGAGCAATATTTGTTGTAAAACTTATGACATGATAATGTAAAATTGCAAGCATAGCTATTGCTATTTTTTGGAGTACAAAAGAGGCTTCCATCATGTCTCATGTCTATATAAACCTTTTAATTTCTTGAATATTCAAGAGTGTTATAGTTTTTTGCATTGAAAGTAAAAAGAGTCTTACAGGTCTCTTATGTATACATTTTTAAAATGTTGTGAATCCTCAATAGCATGGTTTTTCATGGATTTAAACTAATAACTTGGATTTTTTATTTTAAGAATATGATTCTTATAAACAAGAAATACAAATTTAAGATTTAATAGTAGTTTTTGCATTATTTGTACAACATTGTAGAGAGATATTTTGAAATGTATTATGTGAAAATGATAGTGCCAGAAAGTAAACTTTTGATTCTCGAATTACAGTTTCATAAAGTAAACTTTTCATTTCGGAAGGATTTTAAGGAATAGTCCAAAAGTAGACATATGAGTCCAAAATTAATGAAATAAGTGTTTATGGGCATCGGTATTACTATTGGTATATATCGACACTGCAGTGTTGGTCTGGGCATCAGTATATACAAACATTTTAACAGAAGTTAAAAAAACAATTGTGGGCAGGATGGGGCTTGTTTGAGTCCCATCTTACCCCACAAATGTTTTTTTTCATTAGAATTATGATTGAATGTTACAAAAGAGGTGTACAAAATCATGTTACAATGTTACAAAAAAGGTCTTTAAAATGGCAAACATAATCCTGAGGTTGAGAATGGCAAATCTACTAAAATAATGTGCTACAAAATGCAAAAGTGCCGAACTCCTAAATGGCAAATCTGTGGAAGTAATGTGCTAGAAAAATGGCAAAAATGCCAAAATATAAAACAACCAAATGATCTATCCTACTATTGCTCCTTGTCTTCCTTGCCCTTCTCATCCTTGGCCTCCTCAGCCTCCTCGGCCCCCTCGGTCTCTTCAATAGGCTTGATCCCTCGCCCTCCTCTCTGCGAGCCTCTCCACTTCTTCTTCAAATCCAGTCTCTAAGTTTGGATCTCCGAATGGGTCGAATGATGTGCCTCCCTAAGAATGAAACAAGTTAGGAAAAATAAAAGCATCGATTGTAGATCAACGGTGATACTCAAATGACAACGATGAGGATTAAGGTATACTCACATGATGCACTGCCACCTTGCACCAATCAATTTGGATTTCTTCATCCTCCTCGTCCTTAAACCAAGGGTAGGCTCCAATCTTAAATGCCCTTCTATACTCCTGGTCGTTTGGAGGCCTACCAATCATAGATTCTTGTGGATACAAATTCAAGGAGTTAGATATGAATGAAAAAACATTTGAATGATTGAACATACTAGATATTTAGTAGAAGATAGATATATAATTACCACCCATGCCTCAAGGCCTAGTTTGCCACTGGTCCCAAGGTGTGAAGGACCTATGGTCTCCAAGCATCTCCTCGCCACCCTTTGTTGAGTGGCAAACACATTTGGATTCCCCTTGAAGTCCTTCACTATCTTCCAATCTTTTAGGTCCACCCACTCTAGCTTGGGATTACCTAACTTAACAACATTCCTTAAGTCATATCTATGAGAATTTAGGATCTCCCCCATGTGCTTAAGCATGGCACCTCACTCAAACACATGCCCTTTAGGGTTGGGAAATTTTCATTTTAATCATCCTTGGCTCTATTGTCATGTAGATTCCAAGGTTTGAATACATCATCCGGAAAGTGGGTGCTCATCAACCTCCTCATGTAGCTTATGACCTGCCTCCCATCCTTATCCTCTATAACTTTCCCAACACTATTCAATTGGTAGGTCATGTCCTTGGGCAAAACATAGTCCAAATGATGGTCGGTGGATGGAGTAGTGGAGCCAGAGCATGGAGTGGGTGTAGTAGAGGTAGAATGGGGGGTGGAGCAAGTGCTTAAGGAGTGAGGAGTAGGGGAGCGAGTGGTCTCTATGGTGCTGCAGCCTATGAGAGGGGGAGGGCAAGGGACCAGATTGGAACTACATCTCATGAATAAGGGAAGACCTGGAGCACTAGGAGTGTGTAGACTTGTCTACATCTGCCATGCCACCACAGTAATCTCAGCCCTTACTACTCTTTCTAGACCTACGATGGTGCCACCCAAGTGATGATCTCTTGGAAGGGGCAAGAGGGGACAATTGTTGAGTAGGAATACTCCTCGATGTCCCCAATCTACCCCCAAGGGGTGCAGGAGAGGGAACTATAGAGGTCCTCTAGGATCGAATAAAAAAGAATATCTTTGCCTCCATGTTGCTCATGGTTGCGACAAACTCATCAAGACTCCTGACAAAGCCATGGGCTACTAGCAAAGGAGTCCCCCAAGGGGTAGGCCCCTTTAGGATTTAGTCCTTGATGAGTCCCCCAAGGGGTAGGTCCCTAACGAGTCGACTCAGTGGAATCGACTTCTTCTGGAGAGTATATCCCATTAACTCTCCTTCTATGAGGAGTCCCATTGTCACCAGGAGTTTGTTCTCTAGAAGAAGCAATGTGACAACGTCTAATATAATGGGATTGGACAAACACAAACACAAACAATAAAACAAACACAAACACAAAATTAAATAAGAAGCACAAAAAACAATAAATACTTACATTTTGCTAAAAAGACAATTTACTACCTAAAACTCAAGAAAGAGAGGAAAGAGGGAAAGAGAGAAAGAGGAAGAGAGAGATGGAAACACAAAAATATGAAAATGCAAAAATGCAAGATTGTGGAAAAGCAGATATGCAAAAAGACATAAATGCGAAAGAGAGTGGAAGAAGAAGAGGTGGAGAGAAAGAGAGAAAGAAAGAGGGAAAGAGAGTGTTCAAAGAGGGAGAGAAGAGTGGAGAGAAACAAGAAGATAAAGAGGAGAGAATAAGAGAAAGAAGAGAAAGAATAAAAGAAAGAAGAGAAAAAAAAAAAAGAAAAGATGAAGAGAATAGAAAAGAAAGAGAGAAAGAAGGAAATAGGGAAAGAGGGAAAGAGAGAAAGAGAGTGTTTGAAGAGGGAGAGAAGAGAGGAGAGAAAGAAGAAGAGAATGAAAAGAGAGAATAAGAGAAAGAAGAAAAAGAAAAGAAAGAAAAGATGAAGAGAAGAGAATAAGAGAAAGAAGAGAAAGAAAGAGAGGAAAAGAGAGGAAAGAGAGGAAAAGAGAGGAGAAAGATGAGAGGAAGAAAGAATGAGGGAACAAGAGAAGGAGACCAAGAGAAGAAAGAAAAAGAAGAGAAAAAGAGGAGAGAAAAAGAGCAAGAAGAGTAGGAGAGAAGACAATAAAAGTAGGAAGAGAAGAGAGGAAAAAGGAGAAAAGCGAAAGACAAGAGAATAAGAAAAGAGAGAGAAAGAAGAAGAGAAAGAGAGGAGAGAATAAGAGAAAGAAGATTAGGATAGAAGAGAGAAATAAGGGAGAAAGAGAAAGAGAGAAGAGAGAAACACGGGAAGAGAGAAGAGAGAAAGAGAGGAGAGAAAGAAGAAAAGAGAGAGAGGAGAGAATAAGAGAAAGAAGAGAAAGAAAAGAAACAAAAGATGAGCCCTTCTGAATTCTCCAACTCTGAAAGCCAAAAGTGGTGTGAAAACTAGCATCATCTAGCTGACCCACTGAAATAAGACTCTTGGTCAACTTAGGCACATGTCTCATGTTTCAAAATAAATGCAGACCCATTTGCAAAAGAAAACTTTATGTCACCTACTCCCACTATGTCACATGCATAGTCATTTCCAAGATGCACACAACCTGTCTTTCCACTGTCATAAGTGGAGAACCATTCCCTATGGGGAGTAACATGGAATGAAGCACCAGAATCCAAAATCCAATCCTGGGAATATGCATCATCTGAAGTGGTAAGCAACTCTGTAGATAAACTAGACATGAAGAGAATGTCATTGTCACTATCATGTGTGACTGCATTGATCTCCTCGATCTTCACTTTTCCTTTGTCCTCCCTTGGACTCTCTTCCTTTTGATTTGCTTTTCTTATCCTTTTGCTCTCTTTTCAGCTTGTAGCAATCCTTTTTCATACGCTCTTCATACGGCCCTTCTTGCCACAGTGGTAACACTCAATGTTCTGTGCCCTGGATTTGCTACGAGACTTCCCTCTTTCTAGGGACTTCTCCCTGAACTGTGATCTACCCCTTTGCACATTTAAGACTGCATCCTGCTTGTTGCCATCCATAGACTTCTGTCTAATCTCCTCGGGCAACAAGCTACCCACAACATCATCAAATTGCAGTACTCCATCAGGTGCAGAGTTACTGACAGTTGTATGGAAGGTATCCCATGAGGATGGCAATGAACATAAGAGAAATATTGCCTTAGTCTCTGCATCAAAATTCATCTTCTGAGCCTAAAGCTGGCTGAAAATAATATTGAATTCATTCAAGTGAGAAGCAATGGAGACCCCTTCCTTCATTTGTAGCTCAAACAACCTCTTCATGAGATAAACTTTATTAGAGGTAGTTTCCTTTCCATAAGTGGCACATAGTTTCTTCCACAAATCTTCCGTAGTCTACTCATTTACTACTATGAAATAAACTGACTCTGCAAGATGAAGTCTAATAGTGGATTTTGCTAATGCATCCAACTCATTCCAATCATCCTCAGACATATTTGCAGGCTTAGCTTCAATCCCTGCCAAGGGTTTAATCTGCTTCTTTTGAATAAGCACATCCTTTATTTGTTCTTTCCACAAAGGAAAGTTTGTCCCATCAAACTTTTTAATGCTAAAAAAACTCCTTTTCAGACATGGAAGAGGATGCCATGATGCAAATGAAGCAAAAATCCCAAATGCTAGTGCCTACAAGAGAGAATCTTACCAAATACCAGGTGTACCCAAATGTGTATGCCACAATAGACTGAAATATCACCAAAACTCAAAGCTCAAAGCATCAAAAGATGCAACTGACTCATGTGCATGTACTATGCATCCATATGAGCAAATCTGGCCCAAAAGAAACTGCCAACTGCAATGGCAATCCAAAATGCCAATAAGTGCCAAACGACTCAAGCATAAACACCGTCCACTGGCATATGCATTAATAATATCTCATCCAAGAGAGCATAGCACTATCAGTGCATCACGTGCAATGTGTCAAAGCTGTCCCTCAGCATAAAATAGCATCCATGTGCAAAGCATCCATAAAAATAGCATCCCACAAGGCAATTTGGGCCTATCAGCGCATCCAATAAGGACTGCAATGCATCCAAATGGCCTATAAATCATCCACTGCAACCCAATTCACACCACGAATGAGCGCACACTGCTCAAACTGCAACCAAAGTGATCTTCATAAGGTATGCTCAAGAAATCACAGTCCACGATAATGACCGCTATTGAAAATAGAACCTGAGATGCCTCAAAACATGGGCGCCATTGCATAATCGGTCTCAACAAGAAAATCTGCAAATATCTCTCTTCTATCAGAACTCCAAAATCCCAACTGATGAGTGAGAAATGGGAATCAACACTTATCCACTACCATGTGGCATAAATCTAAGGTTTCAAAACCTTAGAATGAAAAATGCATAACAGAGAGACGAAATTGAATACACAGATACCTATAACTCTGAAAATCCTCCACCGAATCGCGTAAGAACTGACAAGTAGGGTTTTTGGGTGTCCAAAATGCAATGGGATAGACGGTTTTGGAAACCGTGGTCTCAATCACTGGGTCCAACACCGGACTGAAAAACGTTTTTGGAAACAGAGCTATTTGTAAACTGCACCGGAGTGCGAATGATAAGCAACATAGAAGTTTTAGGACCTCCTGAGTCTACCGGAACTGACTAATCTGCAAATGCTTGCTCCAAACTTGAGTTCCAACACTCGAGCAGAAAAACGCAGAAACTGACACAGTGAGTCAAAAATCCAATGAAATGATCCCAGATTCAAGAATGAAGGTGTTTCCAAGCTCATGAAGTGAAGTGGATACAAAAACCAAGCAATAGCTGCCTCTACAAGTCAATACGGAGTCTCTGTCATCAAATGGAACATGGAAAAGCTCAAAAAACGACTTTTTCTTTGAAAACACTTAACAGGCTCTCAAAACCACTTCGCAAAACTAAAGTGACTTTGCAAAGGTTCCTCCAAGGTCTCTACACACTCAAATGCAAGTAAAGTCACCCACAATGCTTCCCACAGAGCTTCTCCTTCATCCCACAAAGCTGCTGAGCTTCTAAGCATTCACGCACGCTCAGCTAGATCACCCGGGCTTTGATACCAGTTGAGAGTGCTCTTAATGGAAGTAAGAACGGAAGAGGGAGAGAGAGAAACAGAGAGCCACACAAGTTTTGGTGGGTGCAGAACACCCTAATCTTCTTTTTCATTCAGTTATGTATGTGTTTGAGTATTGTACATGACCGGGGTAAAGGCACAGTGACCTTTAACCCCCACAGGGTGTAGGAGAGGGAATAGTGGAGGTCCACTAGAATAGGAGAGAAAAGAATCTTACTGCCTTCACATCGCTCATGGCTACGACAAACTCATCCAGACTCCCAACGAAGCCATGGGCTGCTAGCAAAGAGTTTCCTCGAGGATTATTTCCCTAAGGAGTTGGCCTAGGGGTAGTGCACCCAAGGGTAGTCCCCTGAGAAGTTGGCTGAGTGGAATCAAAGTCCTCTGGAGAGTAGAGCCCATGACATCTCCTCCTACGAGAGGTCCCATGATCATGGGGTCTATGCTCTCTGAACGTGCAGTGTGATTCCATGTCCAATTTGAGGGAATTGGGCAAACACAGACACAAACAAGAAAACAAATACAAACACAAGAGCGAATAAGAAGCAAAAAAAGCATACCATGCTTACACTTTACTTAAAAGACAATTTACTACTTAAAACTCAAGTTCAGTTTACTAAAACTATGAAAAGACAATTTACTTAGGACTTCATTATATATTATCATATATCTCCATAAAATGCATTACCATAAGTATCCAAAAGAGCATTCATATACAAAATTCGGGGCCAAAAGATTGTTCATATACAAAATTTGGGGCGAAAGAGTGTTCATGTACAAAATTTAAATCCAAAAGAGTATTCATATACAAAAAAATTTGCAAAAATAGTATTCGTAAACAAAATTTTTCTCCAAAAGAGACATTCTTATGCAGGGTAGAAAGAGAAACAAAAGAGGGAAAGAGAGGGGAAAAAGAGAGGAAAAGAGAGGGGCGAAAGAGAGAAAAAGTGAGAAAAAGAGAAAAAGAGAGGGGGAAAAGAGAGAAAAGAGGAGGAAAAGAGAGGAGGGAAAGAGAGGGCAACAAGACAAGAGAGGGGAGAAAGAGAGAACAAGAGAGGGGAAAAAGAGGGAAAAGAGAGGAGAGTTCCTACACCCATCACTGCATCTAGCGCTTAAGGTGCTAGTTGTAGGCCAACGTTTTTTTTTTTTTTTTTTTGTAAAGAGAGGATGCATTTTCTTACCTGGAAAGTATGTGTCCTACTGGCGAAAACGATCCCGTTTCTTGAGGCCCGGTATTTCATGTTTTTTGCCCTATAAAAGAGAGGAAACATACCATTTTAAGATAACTAATTAGTGAAATGAGGAGTTTGCAGAAGCAACATTCCAAAGGGTATGGATTGAGGAGACAAAGAGAATCCTACAAACAAGGAGAAAGCACAAAAGCAATAGGTAGAGCATTCAGACTCTCTACTTTGATGATTGTTTTTCATGTATTGTTTCTTCCTTGAGAGAAAGAAAAGTAAAGGAAAGGAGGAGAGAAACTTTAGAGAAAGGAAGGGATAATAAAGGAAGGGAAACAAGAGGAGAGGTAGAATGAAAGACAAAGGAACCAAAAAAAGTTGAGATAGGAGGGGAAGAGAGGAATTCTTACCTTGAGATGGAGAGGGATCTACAACAAGTCTCTTAGATGCAGAGGAGAATGTAGGAGAGGATGGAGAGGTGGGAGCGGGAGGGAGGGAGGAGTGAGGAGGCAAGGGTGGCAGGAGATCACAACTGAAAGCAAAAGCGAGGGAGGAGAATGCAAGAAAAATCAAATGGCATCACGGGACGAACAGCATGAGTTTTTGGTTCTCAGATTCCGTCAGTATGTGTGTAGGTATAAAAGTGGGTATATAAAAGTAGAGCATCGTATGGCATCAATATTGTCATTTGTATATATTGACGCCCATACTGATGAAACAGGGGTTTTTTGGGAGTATAGGGTTTAGGGTTTTTGGAGGGGCTTGGGGGGCTTGGGATATTTTGGAGGGCGAGTGGGTGTTTGAAAGGATTTAGGGGTGATTTAGGCCCCAGAGTGTTTGGGGAAGAGAGGGGATTAGGGGGGAGTAAGGGGGTTTGAGGGAATTTGGGGGATTTGAGTGTTTGGGTGTTTGACTTGACTTAGGGGGAAGGTTTTGGATGTGTTTAGGTAGAGAGGATGAGTAGTGACAGCTCATCAGATAGGGGCCACCTCCCAAGAGTTTGGAGTGGCTTCGTGAGAGATTGCCTTGTCCTTGCATGCATAGCACGTGAGGGGGTTTGAGCAAATTTGGGGGATTTGAGTGTTTGGGTATTTGACTTGACTTAGGGGAATGGTTTTGGATGTGTTCAGATGGAGAGGATGAGTAGTGATAGCTCATCGAATAGAGGGCCACCTCTCAGGAGTTTGGAGTGGCTTCATGGGAGATTGCCTTGTCCTTGCACACATTGCATGCAAGGCCGTATTGTCATGCGCCACTTTCAGATGTATGGAGAGGCACCACCAGGAGAGGGTATTGGTCGACATTCTAGTGCCTCAGTGGTAAACCAATGATATTTTAATGATTCATGGATATTAAGATTGCTTGTCCTTGTTACATACACTAACCTTGCATCATTATATTATACAAGATGAGGAGAGTAGCAAGGGAGCACATGTACCACCACCATAGTTCAAGCATGATGATCTTGAAAATGATCCTCTAGAGGAGGATGAGGGTATGGAAGACATGATAGATTCTTTTTTTGGAGGAACCACAAGAGATGGGGGTGATATGTTTGAGCATGAGACCGTGATGCAAGATTTGACATCAACACGGTTGTATGATGGTGCGAGGATGACAAAACTACAAGCTTGCCTCTCAATCTTGAATTTGCAAGCATAATATGGATGGTCAGACACAAGTGTCTCAATGTTGATGAGGTTTGGAGCCTTGATCTTAGTATCTCATTCCTAATTGTTTTAATTAATTAGTATCTCATTCACAAGGTTTCTTGAATATGCAAATTGTAATAGGTTGTTCCAACAGATGTTACCTGTCTCAAATACCATGCCCAATTCTAGAGACAAAGCAAATAATATGTTGATAATGGTTGGGATGGATTATGACACATCCATGCTTGCCCTAGTGATTGTATTTTGTTTCATCATGAGTCAGGCAATTTAATTAAGTTAATTGCCCGAAATGTGGAGCACAATGCTATAGACAGGACTTGTTGGGGGAGATGATCCCAGTGCTAATGAAGCTCATTCTCAATATCTTCTGCTTGATCATCTTGCACGTGAAGGTCAACTTGATCCACCACCGGTCTGTAGGAAGGCAAGTGACTAGATTCGGGATTGGAGAGCTAATAGTGAGGAGCCTCCTTATGGTATGGACTAATTGTCTATATTTCAATAGCTTCCATATTGGGGCAAGTTACAAATCAATCACCTCTTGGATCCCATCCATATCTTCAAGAATGTTAGGGATTCTATTTGGGCACACTTTGTTGTTGGTGACAAAGACACAAGGGGAGTGTGAGAAGACTTGAACGAGATGGGTAGGATGCCTCACTTGTGGCCCCAAGAGTGTGTGCATAGAGCTCAAGAGCATGGTTGTACAACTTAGGAGGGTGGTTCAAGAACCCAAGCGCATCCTCCTAGAATTGTTCTCTTGAAGGCACCATGGATCCTTTTCAAGGTAGAGGAGGCAAGGGTCAAGGTGGATATTGTATCTTTTTGAACACCCATAGGACACATGCATTGCCTAAGGGGAGAGTTTACAAAGGACAATAATGTTAGTGGCCTCAAGTCCCATGATTAGCTTGAAAGAATAGTAGAACTAAGATTGTGATGCTTTCGTGTAATTTATATGATTGTGACACATCGTTATAACTCCTTTGTTGCTTGGTAGTTTATCCTCCCAATTACAGTGAGAGGATGCTTATCAGAAGATGTTAAAACTGATATCTACAAGATCAATGGCATTGTCATGTACGCTTACTATCATATCACCTTCATTATATTTCATACAATTTTAAATGATGGGTATAAAATATTGAATCTTACAAGTGCATGTGGAATAGGTGGATCTCACAAAAAGAGATCTCTATATCGAGAATCAAGAGGGCTAAGGTGGATTCCATTGAAGCTGTTTGGTTGCTTGAGAAGCACTTTGCCTCAAGAATTGTGATGACTCGGGTGCACTTGCTTGTACACGTAGTTGTTTGGGCTACTTCCACCAAGTTGTTGAAGTCATTTGCTCCTGCCAAGTGGTGTCATGCTACCACTATAGTCTTCAATTGTTTGTTTAGTCCTTTGCAAAAGTAGTCACCAAGTTGCTCTTGGGTAGGCTTTTGTGGGGTAGCTAGCCTCTGGTTCATATTTCAAAACTTCTGTGCATAGTCCTCCACTGATAGGTCTTTTTGCTTCATATTTTGAAGCTTCTTAAGCACTGCTTATGGAGTTTTTTCTTTTTGGAATCGACTCAATAATGAATTCTTTGAAGTATCATAATCAGCAAAATGAGCAAGAACATACTTCATAAACCAATTCATTGCCTTACCTTCAAACGTAGTTGCAATTGTTTTTTCTTCTCTGCATCAAGTAGCATCCCAAATCTGCTAGCAATCCAATGGTCTCGAACTGCTTCACATGGTTGTCTAAGTCTAGTCCTTTCTTCCCATTGAATTTTGTTGATTTGACTAGTGGGTTCTGCATCCTGATAGGTTGTGGAATAGGTACTCCCCTTCTTGGTTGGGGTGGCAAGGGATTGAAATTCAACTGTCTTTGAGTGGTGATGTATATGCCTACAAGTAAGTGTGTGGTAAGTGTTGTTTGTGAGAAAGTTTTAGTAGGTATTGATACACTCAACACTCCAAGATCATTTGTGGCTTCTTGGATTTTTTATCTTTGAATTGAGTTTGTTGATGAACTTTCTCCACTTGGTCTGTAGTCAGGATCCTCTAAGACTCTATCAACATCTGGACCTGTTTCACTTCTTGCTTCAGCTCTTGCTCTATTTTGTGTAATGTATAGTAAGCCAACTCGGTTTGGTGATAGTGGGTACTCAGTTTCTTCTGAAATTTGCTGGGAGTGCTTTCATGAAACAGAATAACTATGGTAGAATGTTCTTCACTTGGGTCTGTTAGATAGACGTCGATGCGGCTTGCAAAAGTAGTGGATTTGCTAGTGTTGTTTACATCTTTGTCCACCAGTGTTTTGTGATGTTGCTATCTCGATCTTCTAGAGAGTGTCTTTATTGTTGGCTTGGAGTTGGACCTTCTTCTGCCTTATTTTTGGCTTGTTTCTTGAGGTAGTTGCCCAAGATACTCCTTAGCACCTTCGCAGATCTTTTGTCATTTCTCAAGCTTCAACCTGCAACTGTTGAGTATCGCATCTTGATCGAGGTTGAAGGAGTTGAGGGGGACTTGGAAGAGTGAGTCCATAATTGGCTATCTATTGAACCCCCTAACTGAACCTAACCCTAGGTTGGGTTGGGTGTTTAGCCCAACTCGGTGTTAAGGTTAGTGTGCTTGTTGCTACTGATAGGTGACGGGGCTGTACAAATAGAGAAGTATGGATGGAGGGGTATGGATGGGGCTATACGTGTAGGAGAGGTACAGACGAGAGAGAGAGAGAGAGAGAGAGAGAGAGAGAGAGATAGAGAGATAGACAGAGAGAGAGAGGGAGGGGGGAGAGAGAGAGAGAGAGAGAGAGAGAGAGAGAGAGAGAGAGAGAGAGAGAGAGAGAGAGAAAGAGAAAGGATTAGCTGGTGAGGGGGGGCTAAGGCAGAGGCTTTGAACGGAGGGGACGTGGAGTGGGTGAGGGGTGGGTGAGGTGGAGGGGCTAGCGAAGGGGTAAGTTAAGTGTCATTTTGGAGATTCTTCCCAAATAGTGAATTCCACAAAGCTATGTTGGCTACCATTATGAGGGGATTGCAAAAAACACCCCTCATTTTTTTGGGCCCCCTCACTTTTTCTTGCTTGCTCTATCAACTACCTCCTTTCAACCTTGTATTTGAGTGCAGTTGCCTTTAAATCAACATTCTCCTTCATGCCTTGAATTTGTCTGTACCTTAGCAAAAGTAAACCATTCATGTCTAGAACTAGCACTTTGAGGGCTACAATGTGAATAGATTTTTTGAGAGAAGCAAGTGCTACCACACTCTGCCTCTGAATTTCATCAACATTCCCGATAGGAGAAAGTCTCCTTTTCACAATTGCAAGTGTGCTGTTCATTCTTTGGCTGATATGTAGCCATTCCTCCCTCTCATGTGCATGGTGGATCACACCCAACAGCCAAAGATTTTATGGCATTGAGTACATTCCTGCTTTCATGCAACATGTGTTAGCCAAAACCTTGGTCCTTGCAAGAGTCTAGGACTAATGCCATGCCTCTCTATCCCCATGCCAACTTCCAGGAAAATTCTGGTGCAAAAAACTCTTCACCTTTTGAGCAATCCTCAACACTCTCCTCTTGTTCATTGCTTTGTTGTTGATATGCATCTCTGCCTTCCTCTCATGAGCCATGTGTATCACACCCTACTGTTGCAACTTTTATGGCACACAATACATCTCCGGCTGCATGATGCAAATCCAATCCAAAACCAAAGAGCACTTCCATGCCCTTCACTCCCCATGGCAGTTTCCAGCAATATTCTATAACATAAATCTCTGTATCAAGACACACGACATTATTTTACAACTACGTGTACAATCAAGGTTACGTATTCATGATGTACAAGATAGGGAGTACGAGGAACATATGTCAAAGTGCTAAATTACAATGCACAAGACAACTTTATTGGATAATGGGCTAGAAGAAAAGACATTGAAGAACAAAAAATTCCATTGAAAATGACTGTCAGTGGGATAGTACAAAGCCAAAAGTAGCCATTGTCTTTTGATAGAGAGTTTTTTTTACAACACTAGCTTCCAACAGAAACAACTAGGAAGGCAAGTGTTTTTTGGCCTTGGAAGTAGCAGTACCTTCCCTTGCATCTTGACCAGTGTCATTCTTCGTGGTAGGTTCAATTGTCATGGTAGTTTCTCCTACAAGAACAATAGTAAATGGAAAGAATACGTGTCCATCATTACCAAAGAAAGGAAAAGGCCAACCGAATTCACCTCTTCCAAACTTTTGTTTCATTGTTTTTTGCAACAGCGTCAAGGTCTCTACAAGTGTAGGGCTCCCCTTGCTTCCATTTCTCAATTTTGAACCAGTAGGTGTATTCTTAAAAAGCTGAGGGACCCCGTCACTTATATCTCCTGAATTTGAACCACCAAGTGTCTTTGTCACATTGTCTCCCAACAACCCCACACTGTCGCTAGTAGAAATTGGACTTGCTCCATTTCACTAGAAGTATGACTGCCATCTGCCTTGTCCAGAGAATCCGAATCAATTGAAGGGATGTCATTTCTCAAGTTTTTAAGAAAATCAAGGAAATCTCGATCAATAGTAGCAGTATTGACCAATTCACCCATTACCCATTGCCAGACATCCAAAAATAAATGATGTAAGGACTACTTCAAGTAACATCTATATACATTCAATCATGTTGTCAAAAAAGAAGAAGGAATAACTAGTCATGTCTTATATCATTTTGAGGACCCTCATCAACAACAGCTAGTTTCAGCTCACAGCTTTCTTTTTTAGGTGTCTACAGTTCTACAATCATGAAGATAGTTGTGCGATATGGAATGACAAAGTATCACACAAGGTACCAATCAGACACAAATCTACTAACCAAATCAAAAGTATGAACGTAACAATGTCATTATAGGTAGCTATGGCTATATACAGAATCCAACACCATGAAGATGTACCTACAAAAGGAATTTTAGCTACCATTGTGTTGTAGCCATCTATCCACCATGTGGTGGACAGGAGGTAGCTACCTATTCCATGGAGTAGCTACCATTGTGACATAGCTATCTATCCACCATGTAGTACCTACCATGGTGTTGTAGCCACCATCAGGTAGCTACCATGGTGACCACTACTCCTTAAGTTGTAGTTATCTATGCACCATGTGGAAGGTACTAGACATCAAGTCATAGCTATGTATCCACCATGAGGTAGCTACCGCTATGTTGTAGCCATCTATTCACCATGTCATTGGATAGCAGGTAACTACCTTTGCCATGGAGTAGCTACCATTGTGTTGTAGCTATCTATCCACCATGTAGTACCTACCATGTTGTATTATCCACCATGAGGTAGCTACTATGGTGACCACTACTCCTTAAGTTGTAGCTATCTATGCACCATGTGGTAATGTCAAGTCATAGCTATGTATCCACCATGAGGAGTTTGCTACCACTGTGTTGCAGCCATCTATCCACCATATGGTGGATAAGTAGCTAACTATTTCATGGAGTAGCTACCACTGTGACATAGTTATCTATCCACCATGTAGTACCTACCATGGCATATCTACCATGGTGACCACTACTCCTTAAGTCATACCTATCTATGCACCATGTGGAAGGTACCATACATCAAGTCATAGCTATGTATCCACCATTAGGTAGCTACCACTATGTTGTAGCCATCTATCCACCATGTGGTGGATAGTAGGTAGCTACCTATTCCATGGAGTAGCTATCTACTATCATAGCTATCTATCCACCATGTAGTACCTACCATGGTGTTGTAGCCACCATGAGGTAGCTACCATGGTGACCACTACTCCTTAAGTCGTAGCTATCTATGCACCATGTGGAAGGTACCAGATGTCAAGTCATAGCTATGTATCCACCATGAGGTAGCTACCACTATGTTGTAGCCATCTATCCACCATGTGGTGGACAACAGGTAGCTACCTATTCCATGGAATAGCTATCCACTATCATAGCTATGTATCCACCATGTAGTACCTACCATAGTGTTGTAGCCACCATGAGGTAGCTATGATGGTGACTACTACTCATCATCGTTAAGTCGTAGCTATCTATGCACCATGTGGAAGTTACCAAATGTCAAGTCACAGCTATGTATCGAGCATGAGGTAGCTACCACTGTGTTGTAGCCATATGGTGTGTGTTAGGTAGCATTTGTGGGAGGGTCTAGTAGGTAGCATTTGGTGGGCAGGTAGCCAACCCCCAAAACTTCGCTACTACCATACACTATGTTGTAGTATCTATGCACCATGTACTAATGGTAGCTATGTTGTAGCTACCAATTCATGTTTGGCAATTGCCACCAGTAGCAGAATGCTAAGTACCTGCCACCTAGTATGTGGAATTCAACATTTGTGGTATGGCTTGGTAGGTATCATTTGGTGGGCAAGTAGCAACACTATAGTGCTTGGCAGCTACTATAAAAATGGAAAGGCCTATTGGGTAGCACATGCCAGATAATTATATAGCTACAACTTCATGGGCATGCACCTTGCACCTCATAGGTAGATAGGTACCATAGACATAATTAGAGCATGCTGTATACAAAATACAAGTTCAAGTTGGATCATTTGTGAACATACCCTGATGAAAGCTTTTGTACGATGCATCACAACTATCGAAGTGCACCAACAACTATATCTTTGGTGTAATTATATGGCTTCATTGTTTGTCCATACAATGGTCCGAGCTAGCAGTAAGGTGTGCAAAATAGTACATGTGGTATGCATGCTTGAATGGAAGCAAGATCATGCCTAATGCTTTGGCATCATACATCAGCAACCCACAAGCTATACAAATATAACATGAATCAGATGTGTAAGCATCAACAAATGGCACCTTAGGTGGTGGAACACTCAACAAAACAAGACTTTTGTTCCCCCGCATGTTTTTAACTAACTCCATCTGGGCTTCTGCACACAATGTCTTTCACGTCGAACTCTACTTGAGCCCTAGCCATAGCATCAACAAATTTTGTGTCTACAAAAGAACCATCAATTGTCTCAATGGTCAATGTCAACCGCCCAATTGTGTGCTTTAGTTCGTCCATCTTGATTACATCAACTGTCACCCGGGGGATTCAGTTTTCATTAAAGGGGGACGTCACCTGCGTGCATGAACTTCAAGAAAACCCCCT
The DNA here is from genome assembly GCF_047967505.1 of Dipteris shenzhenensis. Taxonomy (NCBI): domain Eukaryota; kingdom Viridiplantae; phylum Streptophyta; class Polypodiopsida; order Gleicheniales; family Dipteridaceae; genus Dipteris; species Dipteris shenzhenensis. The sequence goes on along the minus strand of NC_141606.1, from coordinate 44,263,015 downwards.
ATTTAAGATCCACGTAGGATGATAAAACACCCCTATTTAAGCTTATAAGATACCACCAAAATTACATTATGTCCCCCCCTTTCCTTAAATCTACATTCTCTCTCAAGCATTTAGATTACACAATAAGCAAATTTAGGTTACTTTCCCTATGACTATTTAAAACCATACACAAAATCAAACTTGTTTGGACTAGTTACCCAAGGTAACCTATATTATGTACCCCCTTCTTAAATATGACACGGTCCCCCTAGCTTAAATTCAATATTGGGGAAAAAAAAAGGCCCCCCACCCCTAATGCATAAGCTTATGCCTCATTTCAAAAAAACCCCCTATTGTACACTCACGTGATATCATAAGTTTCCCCCTATGAATCCCCCGGGAACTGTCACAACACTCTTCTCCACTTGCAAGCCAACCTTAGCAATCTCCAGTTGTGCCATAAAAGTATCTATAAGTGCTCTCTTTGACCTTTGGAAATCTGACGAGGTGGGTGTATCCCCTACCTCAACTCGCATACCCTTCATTCAACAAGAGTTAGCAGGTTCCTCTATAGAGTGGAAATCTACCCACCTTTGTCGCTTCAGCATCAGCTTGCTGATTTCCATATTTGCACTTATGCTTTCGGAGAAAGATGCCCAATCAACTAGCCCCTTTAGATGTTCAAAGAGAAACCCCCTTGCAAATGATTTCATGACCTCCAAACCATGATTCCCAGGAGGTTCTTGGTACATAGACTTAAATAAAATATATAATTTTGCCCAAAATTCTAGCCTCACTGTCCTACACTTAACCTTGGCACCTCTCTTGGGCACAATGTCAAAACAAACCAACCAATCTTGCGCAGTGAAATCATTCTCGCCAAGGAGTCATCAATCTTGGCCATTGTCGTAGAGGTTGTATACCTCATACGCTTGGGTCCTAGTTGTGCAAAATACTTTTTTCCTCTTGAATGCCACGTACGGAGGATGCCACCAATTCATGTGCTCAAACATAGTGGGAGAAGAAAACATGCTATGAGAAGGTTCATGCATTTTCTCCTAAAGAAATGTGCTATCATGCACGAAGAAAATCGACAATTTCGCGACCTAAATTTGAAGCCTCACTGGAGTCGCTAGACTGTCAACCTCAGGCACTCTCGATGGTGTCCCTTTCTTTTTGTTGTGCGGAGTAGAAGCTAATGCTACACTATCAACCTTGGGCAACCTTGATGGTTTTCCTTTCTTTTTTTCTTGCAGAGGAGAAGGTGACGGTGAAGGTGAAGATGAAGAGGGAGCTGGTGCCTTCCATTTTCCTCTCCCTACTTTCTTTGGAGAGGCAGAGTGGATGGGGGAGGAAACCCCCTTCCCGCGCATCTTCATTCTACCTTGGCTATGTGCAGCTTCTGTCAGCCCCCACAATAGGATGTTCAGTAGGGAATAAGAGTAAAATTGGCAACCAGCATTGAATCCTAGAGTAGTTTTCAAATTAGAGTATCATATTCAAATGAAGACAAACTACCAGTCACTAAGTGTGGTAGCAAGCCATCCTTGCAACCCCCACAAAAAGTGGTAGCTAGTGTACCACATAATAATGTGTACACCCTTTTGCTCTCTTTTCCTCCCTCTTTTCTTTCCTCTTCTCTTTCCTCTTGTTCTCTCTCTCTCTCTCTCTCTCTCTCTCTCTCTCTCTCTTTCGCTCCTTCTCTTTCTCTCTTTCTCTCCTTCTTTCTTTCTTTTGCTTCTCTCCTTTTCTCTCTTCTCTTCCTACTCTTATTCTCTTCTCTTCCTTCTCTCTCTTCTTTCATACTCTTCTTTCTCTTATTCCATCATCTCTTTCTCTTATTCTTTCTTCTTCTTCTCTTAGTCTCTTCTTCCTCTCTTTCCCTTGTTCTTTCTTTCTTTCTCTCTTAGTCTCTTCTCCCTCTCTTCTCCTCTCTTTTCCTCTCTTTCCTCTCTTGTCCTCTCTTTCTTTCTCACCTTTCTCTTATTCTATTCTCTCCATCTTTTGTTTCTTTTCTTTCTCTTATTGTTTCTTTTCTTTCTCTTATTCTCTCCTCTCTTTCTCTTCTTCTTTCACTCCTCTCCTCTCCCTCTTTGAACACTCTCTTTCTCTCTTTCTATCTTTCCCTCTTTCTCTCTTCTCTCCTAATCCTCTTTCTCATCTTTTCTCCTCACTTTCTCTTCTTCTTTCTCTTTGTTTTCTTATTCTCTTCTCTTCCGCTTTTCTCCTTCTTTCTCTTTTCTCTCCTACTCTTATTCTCTTCTCTTCCTTCTTTCTCTCTTCTCTCCTACTCTTCTTTCTCTTATTCTCTCCTCTCTTTCTCTTCTTCTTTCTCTTCTTTCTCTTATTCTTTCTTCTCTTTCTCTCCTCTCTTCTCTCTTTCTTCGAACACTCTCTTTCCCTCTTTCTCTCTTTCTCTCTTTCTCTCTTCTCTCTTCCTCTCTTCTCTCTTCCTCTTCTCTCTTTCTTCCTTCTTTCTCTCTTCTCTCCCAATCTTCTTTCTCTTATTCTCTTCTCTCTTTCTCTTCTTCTTTCTCTTTCTTTTCTTATTCTCTTCTCTTCTGCTTTTCTCTTTCTCTCTCTTCTCTTCCTACTCTTATCCTCTGCTGTTCCTCCTTTCTCTTCTCTCCTACTCTTCCTTCTCTTATTCTCTCCTCTCTTTCTCTTCTTCTTTCTCTTTCTTCTCTTAGTTTCTTCTTGCTCTCTTCCCCTCGTTCTTTCTTCCTCTCATCTTTTCTCCTCTCTTTCCTCTCTTTCTTTCTCTTCTTTCTCTTATATTCTTCTCTTCATCTTTTGTTTCTTTTCTTTCTCTTATTCTCTCCTCTCTTTCTCTTTTTCTTTCTCTCATCTCTTCTCTCTCCCTCTTCGAACACTCTCTGTCTCTCTTTCCCTCTTTCTCTCTTTCTCTCTTTTATTTTCATCTCTTCCTCTCTCCTCTCTTTCTCCCTTCTTTCTCTCTTCTCTCCTAATCTCCTTTGTCTTATTCTCTCCTCTCTTTTTCTTCTTTTTTCTCTTTCTTATCTTAGTCTCTTGTTTCTCTCTTTCCCTCGTTCTTTTTTCCTCTCATCTTTTCTCCTCTCTTTTCCTATCTTTCCTCTCTTTTGCAAGCTTTCTTTGTTTTCTTTCTCTTATTCTTTTCTCTTTCAGGGGTGCCAAGTGTGGGACTTTGTATCCCTTACATGTATCAGGGGTGTTTGATCATGTTGTTGCAATAACCGAGCAGCCAAGCACTTCTTTGTGGCATTGCAGGTTGGGGCACATGAGCCAGAATGGAATGAAACTCTTATGCCATTTGGGTTATGTACCGCATTGGAGTTTCTCTGATTTTGAATTTTGTGAGCACTGTCTCTATGGGAAGCAGACTAAATCAGCCCATAAAAGAAGGGGAAAGAAAGAGTTTGAAAAGCTTGATTTGGTGCATTCAGACGTATGTGGTCCCATGCCTACACGGTCATTAGGTGGGGCTGAATACTATGTGACATTCATTGATGATGCAACTAGGAAAGTGTGGGCTTATGCTATAGCTCAGAAGAGTGATGTGTTCTAGGTATTTCAGAAATGGCTGGCCTTGGTTGAGAATTAGTCAGATAGAACGCTTAAATGCCTACGGACTGACAATGGTGGAGAGTATCTCTCTCATGACTTTTAGAATTTCTGTGATACACGTGGGATTAAGACGGAGCTCACATCCCCTCGTACTCCAGAGCAAAATCTAGTTGCAGAAAAGATGAACCGTACCATTCAAGAAAGGTTGCAATGCATGATTTCCAATGCAAGTCTTTCTGGTGGTTTTTGGGCTGAGGTAATGAAGACTGCAGTGCATGTGATTAATAGATCACCTAGTAAAAGTTTGGATGGTGGTATTCCTGAAGAGGCATGGAGTGGCAAGAAGCCCTCTTACTCTCATTTGCATATATTTGGGTATGATGCATATGCACATGTGCCAAAAGAGCTTCGAAAGAAGCTAGATCCTAAGTCTAGGAAATGCATCTTTCTGGGTTATGGTGAAAGTGGAGAGATGGGCTATCGTCTCTGGGATCCAGAAGCAAAGAAGATCATATGCAGCCATGATGTAGTCTTCAATGAGAAGAAGATGCATAAGGCACCCATGAGGGATGTTGAAATGAAGAGAATCACTTTCCAGGATGTGAATCCACCTGCATATGTTGAAAGACAGCAAGCTATCCATGCACCAAATGTGCAAGAAATGGTACCACCAAATACTCCCACAGGTATACAATCAAGGGTAGATGATGGATCATCTATTGGTGGAAATGATGAGCCAAATATGGCTGATATGCAAGTGGGACATCAAGCTGAAATGCCCTTGAGAAGATCATCTAGAGTGTTTAGACTTCCTGATAGGTTTGTTCCAGGGGTAGACCATGTGATGCTTACTGATTGTAGGGAGCCTTCTTGCTACAGAGAGGCTATGATGCGCGAGGATCAATGCAAGTGGGAGTATGCTATGCAATCAGAAATGAGTTCACTTATGAAGAATAAGACTTGGGACTTGGTTTCTTTGCCACATGGAAAGAAAGCATTGCCATGTAAATGGGTCTACAAAATGAAGGTCATAGGTGATGATGTGCCTAGGTACAAGGCCCGTTTGGTCGCTAAAGGGTTCAAGCAAGAGAAGGGTGTGGAATTTGATGAGATATTATCTCCGGTTGTGAAGATGACCACACTTAGATGCATGCTTGGATAGTGGCATCAGAGGATATGGAGCTTATGCAGATGGATGTCAAGACATCTTTCTTGCATGGGGATTTGCATGAGGAAATTTACATGGTGCAACCGGAAGGCTTTGAAGAAAAGGGCAAAGAGCATTTAGTTTGTAAGTTGAAGACGAGTCTCTATGGTCTTAAGCAAGCGCCTAGATAATGGTATCAAAAGTTTGATGCTTTCATTCGGTCCCAGGGTTTTAGAAGGAGTAAAATTGATCACTGCCTCTACACTAAAAGGGCTAAGGATAATAGCTTGATAATCCTGGCACTATATGTGGATGATATGCTATTGGCTAGCAAGAATACTTATGAGCTAGATGCATTAAAGGCCAAGTTGCATGAGGCCTTTGATATGAAGGATTTGGGACTTGCAGGTCATATTCTTGGTATGCGCATCACGCATGATCGGAGTAGGAAACTCCTTTGGGTTTCACAAAAGGAGTATGTTACAAAAGTATTGCAGTGTTTCAATATGGAGGAGGGCAAGGCAGTGAGTACTCCATTGCCTCCATATGTGAAACTGAGTCATACAGATAGTCCCACATTAGATGAGGAAAGGGCCATGATGGCCAAGGTTCCTTATGCATCAGCGGTAGGGAGTCTTATGTATGCTATGATAGCTACTAGACTAGACATTGCATTTGTAGTGGGAGTTGTTAGCCAGTATATGGCTAATCTAGGAAAGAGGCATTGGGAGGAAGTTAAGTGCATCATGAGGTACATGAAGGGTACCAAGGAGATGTGCATTTGCTTTGGTAGAGGAGACATGCGTGTACTTGGGTACACAGATTCAGACTATGCAGGGCATGTGGATAGTAGGAGATCCACTTCTGGTTATGTGTTCACCTTTGTAGGTGGTGCAGTGACGTGGATGTCTCGCGCACAAAAGTGCATTGCTTTGTCTACCACAGAGGCTGAGGATGTTGCAGCCACAGAGGGTTGCAAGGAGGCTATATGGCTTGATCGACTAGTGGGAGATTTAGGGATTCATACAGGTGTACCGACATTGCATAATGATTCCATGAGTGCTATTCAGCTAGCATGGAATCCAGTCTTTCATGCAAAGACCAAACACATTGAGATGAGGTACCATTTCATGAGGGAGGTACTTGAGGACAAGTGCATAGAGCTTGTCAAGGTTCATACAAATGATAACCCTGCAAATATGCTAACAAAGAGTCTACCTAGTTAGCAGTTTGAGTATTGTCATGTATTGATGGGCATTGGATAGTATGCTCACTGGTTGTTCTCCCTTAAAGGCACATTGTCCTTTAAGTGGGAGGTTGTTGGGGTTAAAGGTCACTGTGCCTTTACCTCGGTTATGTACAATACTCAAACACATATATAACTAAATGAAAAGAAGATTAGGGTGTTTTGTACCCACCAAATCTTGTGTGGCTCTCTGTTTCTCTCTCTCCCTCTTTCGTTCTTGCTTCCGTTGAGAGCACTTTCACACCCCTCGAGGGTAGATCAAGGACATTGATGACCTTAACTACTCAACAGCCGTCCCCTGTAGCTCCCTCTAAGGGATCATTAGCTGGGCGTGCCCATCATAGGTCTAGAAAGGCTAGGATTGAGGCTACTGTGGTGGCATGGGAGATGTAGAGGAGTCTGTGCACTCCCACCTCTTGAGGTCTCCCCTATATCATGAGATGCAATACCATTCTGGTCCATTTCCCTCTCCACTCACAAGCCGCAACACCCTAGAGACCACTGCAATGCTCCCCTACTCCTCGCTCCTTAAGTTCTCACTTCACCCCTCGCTCTAGCTTTGCTAGTCCATCCACTGTGCTTCGGACTTTTTTTTTCCCAAGGACCTATCCTATAGAGTGAACAACGTTGGAGAGGTTATACATGATGATGATGGGAAGGCGGTCATAAGATACATGAGGAGGTTGGTGAGCACCTATCTTCAAACCTTGGAACCAACAGGACAATAAATACAAGGAGGCCGTCATATATGCCCTCAAGAGACAATTTCCAAATCATAAAGGGTATGAGTTTGATCGAAATGCCATGCTTACTCGCATGGGGGAGCATACAAATTAAGGGAGTTTGTTAAGGAGAGTAAGGACAAGCCATGGTGGGCAGAGAAGAGAGCGAAAAAGGATTACAAGGAGAGTCCAAATGCGTTTGAGCCTCAGTAGAGGGCGACGAGGATATGCCTAGAGACCATAGGTCCTTTGCACCTTGGGAGCGATGGCAGACTTGGCAAAGAGGCATGGGTGGTAGACTTGGCAATGACTTAGTATATATTTATCTTCTACTAAAATTCTAATATGTTCAATCATTCAAATGTCTTGTCATTCATATCTAACTAATTGAATTTGGATCCATGAGAATTTGTGATTGGAAGGCCTCTAGACAACGAGGGCTACAAAAGGGCATTTTGGATTGGAGCCAAGAAATGGTTTAAGGAGAAGGAGAAAGAAGGAGTTCACATTAATTGGGAAAGGGTACCCTATTCATCTTTGTTATTGTTTGACTATCACCATTATCTTACAATACACGCTCTTAGTTTTTCTAACTTGTTTCATTCTAACGGAGGCACGTTCGACCCATCTCGACATCCGGACGGAGAGATTGGATCTGAAGAAGAAGAGGTTAGGCTCGTAGAAGAGGAGGGTGAGAGATTAGAAACTTAGAGAGAGACCAAGGGTGAGGAGGATAACGAGGGTGCATGGAGAGAGACTAAGGGCAAGGAGAATGAGGAGGGCGAGGAGGATGAGAAGGAGCAATAGTAGGATAGGACATTTAGTCATTCAGTATTTCGGCACTTTTGCCCTTTTGTAGCGCATTACTTTGGTGGATTTGTCATTTTGGACTTCGACACTGTTGCTAGTTTGTAGAGCATTACTTCTGCAAATTTGCCATTTTGGAGTTTGACACTTTTGCCATTTTGTAGCCCATTGCTTTGGCATATTTGCCATTACTTTGAAGACGTAGCTTCTTTGCAAAATTGTAATGTAAACATCCACATTTGTAACATTTAATCATGATATTAATGAAAAACATAATTCTATGGAGTAGGATGAGACTGAAACAAGCCCTATCCCGCCCCACAAAATTTTTGTTAAGTTTTTTTAAAAATGTTGGTATATATCGATGCCTTTAATGACACTGCAGTGTCGGTATATATGGATCACTATACCAACATCCACACTGACACTATCGGCCATATTTTATCAATGGTGACGTCGTGTCCCGCACCGATGATTTCTTCACGATGTCCACACGGAAGGACATTCCAACAATTTCCACTTGTTATCACAATGCTATAGTGTGATGTCACCAAGTAACACTCTTTCTCTGATGAAGTGCTCTCTGACATCAATGTGCTTTGTCTTGGAGTGATATAATGGATTCTTGGCCAATGCTTGAGCTGATAGATTATCATAGTATATTGTTGTTGCCTTTGATTCATCAAAGAAATCTGTTTTAGACAATAGTCTTCTAAGCCATATAGCTTTAGGTGCATCTATATTGAGTGCCCTATATTTTGCTTCAGTTGAAGACAAAGAAACACTTGGCTCTTTGTTTGTTGACAACCATGATATTGCACCTTGACCAAGGAAAAATGCATATCCTTACGTGGATCTCCTATTCTCATGATCTCCAGCAGAGTCACTATCATAGTCTCCATGAAACCTTGGATGACTTCCTCTATATTCTATTCCAAAATGTCTTGTACCTCTGATCTATCTCAAGACTCTTTTGGTTGCATTCTAGTGAGACTGTGCAAGTGAACTTACTGTACTGCATAATAAATATCTAGCTATGTGATAGTCACATATATAAGAGATCCGATGAGCTGCCAATAGTAGCTGTCATTGATTGTAGGCCTTTTTGAATCTTTTGAAAGTTTCAAACTCTATTCCATGGGAGTGACTGCAATCTTGCAATTAGCCACATGAAACTTCTTCAGGAAACTATCAACATATTTCATCTGACTCATGAAGGTGTTGTCTTAATCTCTCTAGAACTCAATTCATAGACAATAGTGGATAAGTCCAAGCTCTTTCATGTCAAACTCTACAAATAAGTCTTGTTTCAACATTTTGATGAAGTTATCATTGCTTCTAGTAGTCACAATCAGATCATCTATGTACAAAATTGCAATAGTAATGTCTTCCCCTTGAACTTTGTTGTAGAGAGTATGATCTGCATTCGATTTCATGTATCCGAAATTAGCAAAATACTTGTCAAGTCTATTGTACAAACTTTTGGGTGATTTCTTTAAGCCATAGATACTTTTCTTGAGATGGCAAACTTGATTCTCTTTTCTTGGTTCAACACAACTTGATGGTTGTTGAACGTAAACTTCCTCGTTTAGGTAACCATTGAGAAAAGGATTCTTGACATCTAGCTCATACACATTCCATCTGTTGAGCATCACTAGTGATATCAAGAACTGTATACCATCTTTGCTACTATAGCATAAGTCTCATCATAATCTTGACCATTTTGCCATGTAAATCTTTTTGCAACTAGTCTAGCTTTGTATCTTTTAATGCTTCCCTCTGGATTGTACTTCACTTTGTATACCCATTTGTTTGCTATGGCCTTCTTTACTAGTGGAAGGTCACATAATTCCCAAGTATTATTCTTGTACAAAGCTTCCATTTCTTCATTCATAGCAATTTGCCATTCTGGCTTGTTAAGTGCATCTTTGAAGTAAACTGGCTCGTCTATAGTTGGTTGTTTCAATCTTTATTGCTTTGCCTTTCTAAGCATATGTTAATCTGGCAAGAGGTATGCTTTCCCTAGTAGACCGTCTGAGTTGCTATGGCTCTTCTTGGGGTGCTTCTGGCAATTCTTGCTCTTCTTCATCAACCTTTCCTGTAGATGACTATGTAATCGGTGTGTCCATCTCCTGTGTATTTGAGATTTTCCATTCTGATTCCTCATCAAAGATTACATCTCTAGCGATAATGAGCTTGCGGTTGATGGGATCATACAACTTGTATGCTTTGTTGTCTTCACTGTAGCCAACCATGATGCATTTACATGACTTTGCATCCAATTTTCTGCGGTGATCATCATGTATGTGGGCATATGCTATGCAGCCAACTATGCGGAAATGCACAATGAGTGGCTTTATCCAGTGAATGCTTCATAAGGTATCATATCATGAATTGGTTCGGTCAAAAGCCGATGAAGCAAGTAGTTTGCAGTGGCTACTGCTTCTTCCCAATATTGATTTAGAAGATGGCTGTCACTACTACTGAACATTGCTCTACCACTGTCTACTAAAGTACCGTTCTCCCTTTTAGCTCTTGCATTTTTATGAGGAGTATCTACACAAGTGAATTGTCTTTGAATGCCATGACTTCTCCAAAAGTTCATGAATGTTGGACATGTATTCACCTCCTCTATCTGATCTCATGACTTTGATCTATTTGCCTGTGTGATTTTCAACCATGGCTTTGAATTCTTGAAATCTGGAAAAGACTTCATATTTTTCTTTCAAAAAGTAGAGACCCAATAATATCTATTATAGTCATCGATGAAATTCAAGTAGTAAATTGAACCATTGATGCTGCGAGTCTAGGCATAACTCCATACATGTGTGTGAATCAAATCAAGAACACCTCTTGCTCGAGAGGTGCTTTTGTCAAACTTGGTTTGCTTTTGTTTGCCGAAGCAGCATGCTTCGCAAAATTTTCCAAGAAACTAAAACTTTTGCCATATTATGATTTTTGAGTTGTATCAAGCTTTTGAAATTGACATGTCCATATCTCTTATGCCATTTTGTAAAAAGTGGCATATGTTGTAGTTGGGCTGACATGTCATGCAAATCTAGTACTGAAGCTAGCATTTTGAACAAGCATCCTGCCATGACTGCTTTTGCGCCAGTGAAATTGTTCATAGGGACAATGCCTTTCCCTTGAACTAGATTCGGTGTGTTATCTACAAGGTAGATGACATTCTTTTGTCCTTACAATGGTTTCATCTCTGTGAACCATTTCTGATGCTTTGTCATATGAGATGATGCACCGCTGTTGATGTACTAAGGATCTTAATTTGTGTGGTTGACTTGATAACTAAATTTCCTTTTTGAATTGCAATCAATGTCAAGATACACTATTTTAGTCTTTTGCATATCCTCACTTGCAAAGAATACATATTCTCAAGTTCATTGGCATAATGACTCTGACTCGAATGTCCACCGCGATGATTTCCTCTCCTGCAAAAATTCCCTCAATTGCTGTTGGATTGACCTCCTTGGTCATACTGCTTCTTGCAGCAATCTCTTTCATAGTTTCCAAACTTATGATAGTAGTTGCACTGAATGTTTGACACGTTGGTGGATGCATTCCCTCATCCTTGGAATCTTCCTCGGTTGGAATGATTTCCTCTTTGCTAATGCTGATGTTGCTGAGGATGATGATGATGCTAATTTTGACTTTGTTATTGACTTTGATAATGACCACTTTGCTGGAATGATCTCCCTCTACCACTACCTCTACCTATGACTCTATCTGAAGCTGTGAATGCTTGATCATTGGAATGAACTTTGTGTGCATGAATGGCTTGCCTCCTGATTTCTTCATCAAGTAAAACTGACTAGAGCACTTCTAGTGTCAAAATTTGTCATTGAATGGCAATACTCTAGACTAGATTCTCGTATCCCTCTCCTAGTCCATTCAGGATGACTTGAACCATTTCTACTGGATTCATGGTCTCTCCTACTCTACTGTAAGTTGATTGTTGTAATCCTTGATCTTGAGTACATAAGCATGACCCGTTTCACTATTGTTGTGGAAACTCTAGTTGCTCTCGTTTCTCAGTGTGAGAATCCTAGAAGTATTCTTGGACTCATAAAGAGTTACAAACAATTCCCATGCTTCTTTTGATGTCTTGATGACTCTGTCGAGATATCCTAGCATGACATCTTGCACATTCTGCTTGATCAGATGCTATGCATACTTGTCTTTCTTGTCCCAATTTGCTTGTGCTCGGGCAATGGCAGGATCTGCTACAGGTGAAGTCATTGTTAGTGTAGTTGTAAATCCCATTGTAGATCCACTTACGAGTGCTACAACAATAGGTGGAGTAGAGCTGCTATTGACTGGATCATCCAATGGTCTATGTGTAGACACATTGACATACTCCCATTTGTCCTAAAGTACAAGAATGGTCTCCATTCAGTATTTCCATGTGCCATAATTGGAGTTGTCTAACTTAGTAGATGCCTCCAAATTGAGGTTGCTAGTTGTAGACATGGTGCAAGAAATGTACTCAAAGTGTATCTGAAACACTGGCAAAATCAAGTACAAGACACTGATTGTATCAACTGACTACAAAACACTGACTATATCAACTGAAATCTAAACTGCCAATGAAGGTAGATCTACAATATATAATCCAATCTATTACAAGGATTTTAGCAAATGATGCTGGGAATAGCCAAGAGGCTTTACAAGGCTTGAAATGATGTGCAAAATGCTGGAAAATAGCCAAATAGGCTTTACAATGATGGCATATGTGTGAAATCAAATCATGTGCAATATGCCCACTAATCAATTGGTAAATGCCTCTGAACACTCTAAAGCCTGCTTATTGAATTATGGAACGTGAGGTTTTCAGTAATGTGATGATGTGAAACTACATGTGAGTGAAGGGACTGACTCCAAGTAGGAATCCCTTAGGAATTTTTCGGCATGGCTTTGATTGGCTACTTTGGAGTTCTCTCCACTATGGATGATCTACTGTCCTCTGAACCAAGGCCAACAATCGAGTGATGAAAAAACAACAAATAATTCCTTTTCTTTGTTCATTTTAGGTGCTGGGTTAAATGCGCCAATGTAGAGGCCAATCTGCGTGCAAGAAGTGGATTTGTTGCCGAGGCATAAAAGTGTGTGATACTTGCACCAAAATGTGTGCGTGATGTGGCGAGCACATAGATCACAAACAATCGAGCATTTTTCCTTTTGGTAGCGCCCTCAAATTCTCTTGGATCAAGAGATATTGCTTGATCAAGGTGGAGGGGCAAAAAGGGTGCAAAATCATGATGTGGCAGTGATGTGGCCCCACTGTGTTCACATGTAGTGGTGTGCCTCTGGAGCACTATGTGATGAGGTGGCAAGAGGATTCACATGCAATGCATAGTGTGCTTGTAGAGGGTCAATGTGCTTGCAAGGGTTAATGCCACATGGCACTTTTACCTTTACTAGGATGACGTGACAAGTGCTCACTTAGCATGATGATGTGGCACATGGGTGATGTGGTACATGTTGACATGGCTCTATGGACCCCAATGCTGACATGGCATTGTGATGTATCAGTTGTGGTGATGTGCCAGTGGCTACTAATGTAGCACTCTTTTGGTTAATGATGATGTGGCATTGGACCAAGTTTATTGATGTGGCATTGGACCAAGTCTATTGATGTGGCATGCAGGGTGCTGGAGACGGGCTAGAGACAGTGATGTGTTAGCTTACATGGCACTCTGTGTGTCCCTACTGATGTGGCAAATCAGGTCACCTTGCTAATGTGGCAAGTGGATATGGTTGTGGTGACATGGCCCTAAAGACAAGTGTGTCACATGGTGCCTAGAGGACCAAAGGTGTTGGAGAGATAGAATCTTTTGATGTTGATGGAATCTTATAGCTTATGTTGATAGAAATTCATAAGTGGAGGCGTGAATGGCATAGAGTTTTTGGTCAAATTTCCTTCAAGTCAGATCGTTGTGGGAAAAGGCATCTTCAAGCTCCATTATGGGTCTTTTGCTCTCTTCTTTGGATGATAGAACTAGAGGCTATAGATCGATGGCTGGTGCGAGGGCTCATTACAGAGGCCATCGGCTCTATGCTTGGTCATGGCTAGTAGAGGTTGTCTGTGGAGGTCTTTAGTATTTTGCAAGAGGCCCATCAAGACTTTGCAGATGCTAACCATTGTTAGCAAAAGGTTGTTGATGAAGCTATGGCAGTTGTGGGAGGCCACCTTAGTTGGTTGTCTTGGTCGATGTAGACCGTCGTTGTGGAGTCAATTGCTATAGTAGATTCATGAGTCATTGGAGGGCTTGATGAGATGTAGATAGGGATCTTTTGCATGGAATAAGGTTGTAGGAGATGTGCATGGAGCCGTGAGCTGCATAGGTGGTGCTAGTAGACTAGTTTGAGCCATAGGCCATTCGGAGCCGCAGTCGTTTGGAGCTTGTTTGCTGGAGAGGAGTTGCCACGTGCTGTGATGGCTCATTAGGCCATTGTTTTCATTGGATGAGGTGTATGTTGAGGGCCTGACTCAAGTTACTAGTGTAGAGGATGGCCAAGAGACATTGACGATTGTGTGAGCCTTGAGGTAGTCCTTTGGAAGGTGTAGAGCCTAGAAGGTCCACTATTGAGAGCCTCAGGCTACATTGGAGCCATCGAGTAGGTAGACAAGCTGAGTTAAAGAGCCTTTGGAGCCTATGCAAGACTGCGTGTTGTGAAGGTCATAGATGAGCATGAGGAGCCCTGGGCGTTGCTGTTAGCATCATGCAAACGGGGTGTTGTAGAATAGGTTCTTTGAATGGAGTAGATGTAGGAACCTAGCTACTCGTAGAAGCGAGAACAATGCACACATAGATATAAAAGAAGATCTATATCTCTCTCTCACACAGAGAGGAAATCTCTCAAAGCATGAACTTTCACAAGAGAATGGCAGAAATTCTCTCAAATCTCAGACTCTCTCACAATGGGAATTCTGAACACAAAGTAGACCTATCTCTCTCAAAGTACTAGCTCTCTCTCTCTCTCGATACAAACCTTAATGTAATGAAGAGAAACACACACAGACCTCAAGCAATGAGTGGGAATTTTCTTTCAATGAAATCACTCATCAGAAATGAAAGAACTCTTGATCTCTCAATCACTCTCAATCTCTCACAAGTCGAAGGATGGTGCCTTAGTGGAAGGCAGAACCATGCTTTGATACCATGACAAAATATGAAGAGGGGAGTTGAGCAGAGTGGAGATGAGGAGAGATGGCACAACTAGAGAGCAAAACACAAATGACTAAATGTACACTAGATTTAGTTGAAAATGTAGAAAATATACAAACCCTTTTAGGGTTAGGCTATGCACATATCAAATACATGTTGTTGAGCATGGTTTCTTAAGAATTGTAACATGGTAAAGCCATCACAAGACATTAATATTTCTTCAATATTTTTCTTCAATTGGATTAACTTCACAATGTCTTGAGCCTCACAAACAATCTCTTTGAGCCATGGCACTTTTTTATACCAATCTTTCAATGCAAGATTTAAAATATGCGTACATCATGCAGATGCACATAGATTGGTATACTCCCTTTTTAATATTCTACCCGCCCTTTTACAACTCTTGGCATTATCCATAACAACCTGCACAACCTTGTTAGGACCTAACTCTCTTGTAACCTTTGATAATACAAGAGATAATACACTAGCTATAAAGGTCCCATACTTCTCTACATGTGAGGCATCGATTGGAAAGTCTCCCCATGTGGCGTTATAACCATCACATTGAATAAATCATGAAGTTTTCTACTTGTCCACCTATCTGAGACAATTGTGCATCCGATATTATGCACTTGCTAAAAAATTCTATGATTTATGTGATCTTTATCTTCTACATATGCCTTGTCTAACAATGTTGCATGCAATGTGTGGTATGAAGGGGGATTGAAGCCCGGTCCATATTAGCTAGAAATGCAATGCAATTCTGTGGAGATCTCATATCATCATTATCGACCATATTCAGTGGATATTCTAACCATAAGATTGATCTACCAATTACATATTGTGCATTCTCCAAAACTTGAATCCGGATGCTCTCAACTATCATGGGTCTCCTAAAATTAGGAGTCGTAGTTGCCCATCTAGCTTTAGGAGGCATCTATCTTACATGTTAGTGTCCACACAAGGAGTTCTAGCATGGGAGCCTACAACACTTGTACTTCCAATCACCTTGTGTGCTTACAGAATCTACTCCACTTACACCTTGATTTTCCCAAATTGATCTTCTTTGGAATTTTCCAAAAGATTGCAACTTCTCTGTTGAGCTGCTGCAGTAGCTCCTAGGCCATAAAATGTTGAATGCTCTTTCTTGAGCCACCAAGAAAGTGACCTCTTATGTGAGGGTCTCCCTCAGTCCCTCTTATTTTTGTATTCCATAATACTTTCATTTCCACTCAACGTAGTCACAAACATTAATGAAAAACTCCCTTTGTGGACCATGTGACTTACATTTTTCCCCTAGTGCAGGTGGGATACCTCTTTGAGAGGATTGTGACACCCGCATAAATCCTCTCCTGTATATTGGTTAACACTCTCACATGGTGGATCAAGCATTGGGATGGTGCATATTTTGGCATTGAGATCCTCTTTTTCAACTCCTTGTTCAACCCCAAGAACATTATCATGCATATGAATACTGGCACGAGTATGACTCGATGCATCTACAATTTTCCTAGTCACAACTTGTCTTGAAGGTACATTTCTAGTTTCATACATTTTTTATTGTGCATTTGGAGTCGCAAATCATGTCCTACTTTTGCTCAAATAATTGCCATCTTTACTCCCCTATCTCTCCATGCTTTAACTTAAGACTCCGCCCTTAAAATAAGAAATTTAGGCAAGTGGACCCACGTGAGCGGCCACAATTTAGGCGAGCAGACGTAGGCGAGTGATTGTAGTTTATGCAAGAGGAACAGAGTAGTCTGAGTTCTTTTTTTGTATAAGATCTCTAAGTATAGGGTTCAATGCTATCATTTATACACACAATTTATGAAAACTCCACAATGACCATCTTCTTCATCACCATCTTCTTCTTGACACACAAAGCATGAAGCTCACCGGCTCAAGCCCCTACCCTCCATGACCTCAAGCCCCCCCCTCAAGCCCCTCTCCATCACCTTCGCCCAGCTCGTGTCCCACTATTAAGTAGGAATTGAGAAGGCCTTAAAATCTCGTTGGTAGATGCAATCATCTCAACTGTGGAATTTCGGCAACAAATGGGCATGTGGTGTTACCTCTCTCGCATAAATCCGTCTCCTTCTCTGCCTTAATGCACCCCCCTTGGGACGATTCCGTGGTTGGAAGTGGCAATCGCTTAAGAAATTTGGCAGCTCATCAGAGTCATCACCAAGCTCTCCATCATCAACATGTGATGACGAGCAGCACTTTCCTTCTGGACGCATAGCACCACCAGCCATAACCCTGCAGATGCAAAAATTCAAGCTCACAAATCGACGACACCCCATGGATTCCATGTCATTCCGCCATTGGGATTCTCCAAGGCGCAATAGCTGCAATGACGGATCTCTTTCTGAGAGGATGGATCACGGCATTGACATACAGCGTCGGCGATCGGATGAAGAGCTTGCATGTTGTGCTAGGATTTACAAAGTGGGGAGCATCGAATCACACCGTGGAGTCTGCTCGAAGGAGGGGCAGACATCGATGGCAAGAAACAACTGTAGGAAGAGTAGTAGCTGCTGTTGGTAGTGATGATCGACTGAGGAAGCATCTCCAAGGGGAAAAATTCATGGGTTTGCTATTGCGGTGGTGATCAGATGCTGAAGGTAAGGCCATTTACACCCGGCGCAAATGGCTTAGTCCAGAGCTTCTTCTTTTTTTTTGCAAATTGTTTTTCTGAAAAAAAAAAAATTTATGTTTTTTTTTTTTTGCGGGGCTAGTCAGTCTGCCAAAAAAGAAAGGAGACCAAGGGAGTACAAAAAAAAGGGAAGGGGGGTCGACCATGGCCTCACACCCTCGACCAATGCTAAGAGAGCAAAAACTGGCTAACGCTAATGCCCTCGACCAATGCTAAGAGAGCAAAAACTAGCTAATGCTAATGCCCTCGACCGACGCTAAGAGAGTAAAAACTGGCTAAAGCAAGGTACACAACTCTTTTAAGGAAGAGCTCACCACCACGGACCTCTCTACTTGAAGGTAGTTTCCTTCCTCTATGCTCCCTTCTTGTTGGACTTCATGTATTTTGGTGGATTAAGAGTACATTTGGAGGCAAGGATCATCACTTGGGTGGAGGCAACATAGTTACCCAACTATGTCATGTCCGAAAGACACGTTCCTAGAGCTTGTTAATTGTGTGGCATTGGGTTCACAAACTCCATAGCCCATTCAAGCCCACCTAGGAGAGAAAGAAACACACATACATGGTAGGAGGTGGAGATTCTATAGCTTGTTTCATGGAGAGTAAGGCCCCCATGGTGGGGAGAGGCCTTTCACTGCCTGCACTCATGTAGAGTACTGTGATCGCTCACCTAAAAGTACCCGCTCCTAAAAATTTTACCCCCTCACTAACAATCGCATTCATTGGCACTCATGATCGTGGTCTACAAGTTCCCCAAAATGCAAGGAGTTAGAGTATAGACCACCATCAAGAGCACACAACAAACAGTCACATTCCATTTGTGGTCTGCGATTTCCCCAAAATGCAAGGAATCGGAGCAGCGAACCACACCCACAAGTATAATGAATGTTGATTCGCCCTCGCCTACTCAACCTTACCGCTATAATCCAGATCATGGTTCACCTTTATATCCCAACTTACTAAAGGTATTATCGGGATATAAACCATGATCGGATCAAATGGAGAATTTCCCTTTCCACCAACATATAGTGCCGCAATGCACGGGAAACTGTGAATTTGCAACCAATAATATTGTTGATACTAAAGATCTTACTGGAAATATTTGAAATAGTGCTGATAATACAACATTACTGCTGACTATTATATCGACGGTAATATTAATGACATTACCATCAGTAATACATACAATACTGCCAGTTATGTGAATAATATCGGCAGTTGTCTTACCCCATTTCTCGATGATTTTTCTTGGTAAGCAACGTGATCACATTGTTTTCACATATGCACCACCAAATCTGATCATGTGCTTCTCCAACCTTAGCAACCTCCAAGTTTTGGATCTCTCTACCAATGACATCCGAGGCTCCCTTCCAACAAATAGATCTTCTTTGTGGCCTTTGAAGTCTCTAGACTTGCGCGATAAGAGCATACTAACAATTGATTTGAAATCTCTTGCAGGCTTGCAATGGATCATTTGGACCTCACTGCTATCCACACCAGTGTGCAGTATTTTCTAGCTTCTTTATGTACACTCTCTAATCGTGCTAATCTATCACTAGCATACTGCCTCCTCATTGTTGAGATCCCCGCTGCTGTCAAGATTGTGATCCCCACATAGTTCACCTACAACCTAAAAAATCTCCAATATTTGGATCTCTTGAACAATGAATTACTCCCTTCCTCCCAGATTTTGAATTTCACGTCTTCCTTATGACGCTTGCAATCCCTAAACTTGTCCACCAATTCAATCACAGTCGATATGTCCCCTGTGTGCATGCTCTCTAATCTCATTAATCTAGGAGCTTTAATGTCCAAGATCTCTACACAAAACCCCCTCTTGCTTCTCCAATTTTGCCAATCTCCAACTCTTAGAGCTCAACTGGAATGAAATATATGGATCCCTTCCAACAAACAATATGTCATCTATGTGCCACCTCAAGACTCAAGTCTTGTTAAAGACTTTCGTCATGCTTGATCTACCATCGGGTGAAAGCATGCTACGGTCTATGTGCTATTGGCATGAATGGAGTAGTACTATGTAGTGTGTTGTGCTATAAGTAATTATTGTGCACAAAAAATATTCTTATGTATAGATTCGAGATCATACACATGCACAGATTCTCAAGCATGCGCCTACAATCTTTCAATTCCATACTTCGAGCTTCAAAACTTTTGAGCTCACGCTTGTTTAATATGTTGTTCAAGCTTGATTTTGGTCTCAACAGCTTGTTGAAGCTTCTTTTTGGTGTTCAATCTTGCTCAGCACGTCTCTCTCTCTCTCTCTCTCTCTCTCTCTCTCTCTCTCTCTCTCTGTGTGTCTTCTTTTAGTCTATTTCATCTCAGTGTGAATAGTAGTACTAAATTGTTACTCTGTTTGTAGAATGGAGATCACCATGTCTCAAAAGAAATCAAAAGGACTCACATCTTTGGCTTCCAAGAAGGCCAAAGTAATTTCTCCAAGGAAAAATACTCCCTTCATGAAGTCTGTAACGAAAGAAAAGCCAAAGGCTAAGGATTGCAAATTGAATTCAATTCCAACTAAAGATAGGCTTGGTTGGAGGTTTTTTATGAGAGTGAAACCAAAGATGTATCTAGAATTGACACATGGATGTATCATGTGTGAAATATGGGGCAATAATGACAAGGAGAGCTGTTGTGGGTTTAATATAGATCGCTTGAAGAAAACTTTATCAAACGATTTCATGTAAATTCACTATAGGATTTACAATTCAAAAACTATCATGAATAATGAAGTTGGTACCATGTTGGCAAGAGTATTTGGTACAACTACTCATGGAATAGATGTGCATTCAGATGACTTTGCCCAACACAGAGATGTGAACCTATAGTAGTTAAGTAGCTTGGACAACATCTATATTAAGCAAGATCATGATATAGGCACATCTACAGGTGTGAAAAGGGAGCCTATAAGTTTTTTGCATCAATAGAGGTCCAGTGTGGAGCAACAATGTATATTGGATGAGTAAATTTGACAAGGAGAATGCAAGATTGCTGCCAGAATTTGAGGCTACTACTAGAATGGAGGCCGAATCCGTTACAAAAGTAGAGTCATTTACACATACAACCAATTGGGTGTGCAGTAAAATAGAAAAGTTTCCACATGGTAGTAACACTATCAGTGTAGTGCTACAAGAGTAGTACTTGAAGGATATGGCCAAACTTGAAGTAGAGATGGACTCAGCAAAAAGAAATCTTTGAATTAGCAAAAAAGCACCGGGTTTGCATTAGAGAGCACTTGGTTGCAAGCATAAGTTTCTTGAGCAATATGCAACATCTGGTAGAAAATCTCCCAACAAAGGGTCTGCAAGTTATGAATCTAGCACCAATAGACCATCCTACAGGCTCTATAGTAGCAACTATGAAGGTGGATATTGAATGGTGAGATTCTTAACATTCCATTAAGAAAGTGATGTTTAAGTTTTTATAGTTGGGTCCACTTACAAGTAGTATCTACTTACCCTTTCAATAAATGTGTAGGTGTAGTTTTCTATGACCTTGGATTTTGTCAAGAAAATATTAATGTGGTTTTTGCACCATATTGGCACACATACTACATGATTTGTGAGTCATTCCATTTTTTAGAGAAGTTGCGATGCATTTATCCGTCCTACAAAGTATTTGTATTAGATGCATGGTTGGATGCCATGGGCTTTGACAAAGCAGGTACATTTGCTATATACTCTTTATTTTTTAATACTTATAACTCAATAGTACTAAATAATATGTTTTGTTGTTTGAAGCCAATTATTATAGAGAGACATACCATATGACTAAATAGAGTGACTAAATAGTACTTTTTAGTACTATTCAGCACTATTTAGCATTTAGGACTATTCATCACTATCTAGCATTTAGCACTATTTACCACTATTTTGCACTATTCAGTACTATTTTGCACCATTCAGCACTATTAAGCATTTAGTACTAATTAGTACTTAGTACTATTTAGCACTCAACAATATTTAGGACTATTAGTAGCACGTAGCACTAAGCAATATTTAGTATTAGTAGTATTTAGCACTATTAGTAGCACTTAGCACTTAGTACTATTTAGCATTTACTACTAGTTAGCACTTAGTTATCACCTAGTACTATTTAGCTTTTAGTACTAGTTAGCACTATTTAGCTTTTAGTACTAGTTAGCACTATTTAGCACTTGACAATATTTAGCACTATTAGTAGCACTTAGCACTTAGTTCTTTTAACACTTAGTATTTAGCACTTAGCACTTAGTACTATGTTATAGTATTGTTTGTTGTTTGAAATTAGTTCACATATTTCAGATTTGTTTGTTCTTACTTATACTCTTTGGTACTGTTTGAAATAGAGGACTATTTATGATTGACTAGTACTACTTCGTCAAGGGGCATATTTCCTTAAATTTTAAATACTATTATTTTTTGTTTCCTCTTACACAAACAAGTGCAGACTCTAAAACTTCTCATCTAAAAAAATTCAAGAGTGCTACAATGTAAGGTGAACCTATTGAAAGTGGGAAATCTGAAGCTCCAAGCAATTCAAAATTGTTCATAGACATGGAGAACAAACAACATGGCAAGGGACTTTCCTCGTGTGGAAAAGAAGGCAATGAACCGGTATTCGATGGAAGTCGGTTGGAAGATGACAACTATGTGGAGGATGAATGGGATCAAGAGCATGAATATGATGAGGAACACCTATTTCATTAATTTTTGACTAGTGCACTATCCAAATTTGTTTTGTTAGATAATTTTGGATAAAGCATTTAAAAAAAAGAGGCTCTTATAAAATAAAACTTTGAGTCAAAAAGTAAGATTTTAAAAAATCAAATTAGAAAAAATGACGTGACATGTTATTAAAACTAGAGTACATTAAAAAAATAGGACATCACATTGTTAAAAGAGACAAAAAGTAAGATTTTAAAAAATAAAATTAGAAAAAATGGCATGACATGTTATTAAAAGTAGAGTACATTTAAAAAAAAGCATGACACATTTATACAAGAAGCAGATCATATAATTCAAAGCCATATGGTGTTAAAAAACACCTTCCATTAGCTCAGCCTAGAAGATCTAATCTTTGTCTCTCTTGTCTATTACAACTTTACATTAGAGAACTAAAAAGTCTTTGTGGAACTGTAGTTTCATTTCTTGTCTATTACAGCTACTTTAGAAAACACATAAGTCTCTATGGAATTAAATTTCCATCACTTGACTATTAAGTCATTAGAGAGAGCATATGTCCTCAAAAGTGCCTACTATGGCATTGGCTTCATGAAAACAAGCAGACTTTAAACCTGCAGGCCATGCGTAACTAGGGTTGGCATCGCAAATCTCCTCATAGACTCTCCTCACAACCTATTTCGAATCTTCTACCGACTTGTAAGCATTCAACAATTCTTCTTTTCTCTCTTGGCTTTCCTCATCTTCACCATTTTTTTCAATACAGCTTCTAGCCACCGCCATACCCTATACGAAAATTTAACTCGTTAGCATAAGAAGTACGTGATTAAAAGAAGCGAAAAAGAAAGCTAGGGATATTCACCTCTTCTGCTGAATTCAAATCAAGCAGCCATGTTTGTAACATATCCTCCTCGAATGATTTTCCCTTCATTGGTCCATACAAAAGGGATCTAAGACAGAATTTGAGTTCAGTAAATGAAGTCGGGTAGTAACTAGTCATTGTCTTAGAGGGAAAGTGGGAGAAGAAGAGTGAGGGAGCGATAGCAAGGGATGCACAATGAGCCGCCCCTCCTTCAAGAGTGATAGAAAGTGAGGGAAGACGTAAAGTGAAAGATGAATACAAGTTAATCAGAAGGACTAGGATGTAAGAAATAAGAAAGTGTCTGTGAAAGGACCTCGGAAGGACTAGGATGGAAGAACACAAGTGCACTAAGGCACGATGTGTTTGCTATGATAAGGATAAGGGTTGGAATAAAGTGAGAGAAGCATTGGGAATGCTCTACTTTAAGTGAGTGGAGACTGTCCAATCGAATAAAATTTTGCAGAGCATTGGAAATGCTGTACTTTAAGTGAGTGGAGCATTGGGAATTGATACTTTGGAGTGAAATATATTACAAATATTACATCATCACATATTCATATCAAAATTCTCATCACACAAGCTTATATTTCCAAATAATCACATCATCACACATTCATATCATAAAATTATGTGCATGAAATAAATATATAAATATCATGACTAAATGCCACTTAAGTAATAAGTCAGAAATTGGTGTATAATCAACAAAAACTACATCATGATTCATACATTGCAACAAATAAATGTCAACCATAATATTTATGGAATAAATAGCATCATGAGAATATGCTCCTCATGCATATATACAAACACAACATCATACATGCATCACAACTATTCTGATGCTTCTAATGGAGACTATGGCAACTCTTCTGATGCTTCTAATGGAGGCTGTGGTGCTCTAGATGTACACTCAGTCTCTACTTCTTTTGTAGTATGTAGTGCTTTCGGAGTAGACTCAGTATCCTCTTCCTTAAATGCAAGCAGAGGCTATGGCAACTCTTCTGATGCTTCTAGTGGAGGCTGTGGTGATGTAGGTATACACTAAGTCTCTACTTCCTCTGTAGTGTGCAATGCTTTCACAGTAGACTGAGTCTCCTCTTCCTTAAATGCAAGCTCTGATATTGCTTCAGTTGCACGTTGTATTCTAATGGCAGCAATTAGGTCTCAAATGATTTCAGCCCTAAATAATTGTATATCCTCCTCTGAATGTTTGAGCTCCAAAAAGTCTTCCAATGAGACCTGTGGCTTACGTGAGAAAATTTCTTTGAAAATTGACATGCAATTATAGGCAACTCTCCACCCACAACTATGCCCATCTTCCTGCTCTACTACTAAACGCTTTTGGAAGTCTAGCGAATCTTTGTACTGTCCAGTTTCTCTAATAGCAGATACCAGCTTCTCAACTGACCTGCTCATCATGACATATTAAAAAAACTTATTGTGTCTATTACATAAGGTACATAATATAGAAGTAACAACAGATTAATAGAATACTTATGTTTGCACTCAGCCATTTGCACTGAGCCATGAAAGCCTACAATCGAGTTGAAAAACCAACAATAGTTGTCTTCAAGGTCCCAAACCACCAGACTCTAATGTTTCCTACATGAATAATAAAGAACCATTATTATTTAACACAATGTTGCTAGTATAAGATGAAAATAAAGGTTGCCATGATACATCTCGTGATATGCCATAAATAGGACTCACATGCCATGTAAATGTGAAGGCTATAACCATTTACAAACATCGGCTATCGTCTTTCTGCTATCGCTAACTATAGGAGAAAGGAGGGAATCCATCATATACACACGGTTTTGTACGGCTCTACAAAATCGTGAGATAACTATACTGCACCAACAAATAAATGAATATTAGCTTATTAGATTTAATCAAAATATTGAATTATCAAGCAGAGAAAAATTTTGTATCAAACCTGAGAATGGCCATCATAACGTTGTTATTGACCTCATTTGAAGCTCTAGAGAGGATTGAAATCTCCTCTCCACCAAATTCAAGATATTGAGGTCTATGTTGAATCATAACCCTAACATTAAAAGAGCTTCTCAATTCTTCCAATGAAGCCATGTTTGTAGAGTTGAGTTCTTCTATCCCCTTTGACTCTTTGATGGCATTCATTTTGCACTCCTCTGAGCCATTATCTATTTGACTTGTGGGAGGGTCCATAATAATGCCCTTAATGATCGCTCGAATGGTACATGTTATAAATGCATAGAGATGCAAGTCCGTATATGTTGACAGTGTGGTGTCATTTTGTATCTCAAAAATTTGACCAAGTACCAAAAAGCAATTGTAGCTCACGCTCCATCCACAATTACAGATGTGGCTATCCTCTTGATGTGATACTTGACATGTTATATACTCTATTTGTTGTGCCAAGTCATGTCGCTGCATTACTGTGTTGATAGCACCTACCAACTTTTGAGCCAATCTGCACATCAAAACATATAACAACAGTGAATATGTGCATTGCATATCAATCTACATGTCAAGAAGTGACAACAAGTGTAGTCTATACTTACTCTTACACAGTGCCATGGACGAATGTCATTGAGTTGGCAAAGAAGCACTTCTTAGCAAAGATGTCCATGACCACCAAACTCCAATGTGAGCTGCATTATCAATGAAGAATAATTACTGTGTTTGAGACAATTCTAGCAATGCAATAGAAAAAACAAGTAGGGTTTGATGCTTACTTCTCATAATATGCTGTAAAGATAACTCGTGTCTCATTCATAGGAACATGCTTCAACCACTTACAAACATCCTCTATGGTTTCTTTTTTGTTGCTAAGCACTTCTGAAATAAGAGGATCGAGCATATATGAAACTCTTTGTATATTCTGAGGTAAATCTGCTATAACATTACTATATTTTAAAAAAAAAGTATTAGCTTCTTGGGTTTAATCAAAATAAGCAAAGTATAAAGCCAAGGAAAAGGCTGCATCAAACCTGAGGATGGTTGTAATGACTTTGACATTACATGCTTTCATTAGAGTGAGTCTCTCCTCCTCTTGGAGCAAAAATTTAAAAAGTAAGGTTTCATACATGCTTTGATTAGAGTGAGTCTCTCCTCCTCTTGGAGGAAAAATTTAAAAAGTTATGAGATTTACACATCCCAAATAAAAATAAAGGTTTAAATAATCATAGAAGTATATCATTAGACTCAGTCTCTTCTCCTCTTGGAGGAAAATATAAAAAAGTTATGAGATTTACACATCCCAATTAAAGGCTTAAACAAGCATACAAGTATAAAGATAAGGTTTTATACATGCTACAATGTAGTCATATTTTCAGGTTGTTTCCCAATGGTAGCAATTAGATGCTGAATACTCTCAGCCCGAAACACTAGTAGATTGGCTTCTGTATATGATTCCATTTTGACTGGTAACTCCAAATCAAAAATCTCTCTAAGAAACAACATGCAGTTGTAGGCAACTCTCCACCCACAGCTGTGCCCATCTTTTTTCTCCACTGGTAGACATCATTTGAATTCTACTTGGTCTTGTTGCTCCGTGGTTGTTTTGATAGCAGATACTAGCCAATATGCAGCACTGTCCATCATGACATATGAAATATATTAATATGTCATGATCATAAAATACAAAATAAAAAAGTAACAAAAATATTAAGAGAATAATTACCTTGGGGAGTTGGCATGATAGCCTTCCATTGAATTCACAAACCACAAATGGTTGACTTTAAGGTCCCAAGTGATTAGACTCCAATGTGAGCTACACGACCAGATTAAAAATGATTATTGTTTTATGCAAACTTGCCAAAGAAATAGTAAAAATAAGGTTGGAGTTGATACTTACTCCTCATGATAAGGCATAAAGATGACTCGCCCCCCATCTAAATTCAAAGGGCTTAACCAGGTATAAACATCTTCTATAGTCTTTTGAGGAGAGCTAAGAATAGAAGAAATGAGAGCATCGAGCATGTAGACATGATTCTGCACTGAACTAGGAAGCTGAGAAATAACTACACTGCACCAAGAAATAAACAAACGTTAGCTCATAGAATTGATTTGCATTCTGCACTAGGAAACTGAGATATAACTACACTGTAAACAAATAAACAAATGTTAGCTCATTGAAGTAGCAACAAATAAACAAATGTTACCTGAGAATGGCCAGGATAACATTGTCATTAACCTCTTTTAAAGGATTGGAGAGGATTGAAATCTCCTCTCTACCAAAGCTCAAATACTGAGGTTCTCATTTCAAAACGATCCTAACTTCAAATGAGCTTTCCATTTTATCCAATGCAGCTAAATTTGCAGAATGGGTCTCTATCATAGCTTGTATTCCATGTTTGCAGTCATTCTACTTTTCCATGGTGTCTTTAAAGCTCTTGTGCTCATGGGATTCTTCAACCAAATTTAGAGGTGGTTGCATTGCTAAAGTAGAAGGCAGTGCCTCCATATTGACTTCATCCATTTCTTCTCCCTCTATTGCCTATAAACAAATATGAGAGATTAGATTCATTATCTTTAAATTTAAATCTTATTTAAAAAATTATATTTAGTTGAGAAATAGAGAGTTCATACCGCTAAGTATTATCGTAGTAGCCTTTTTACATAACCCTGCGAGCCATAATTATCAAAGAAGGCACCATCATCTTTCTCTTCATCCACCAACCTCTCTCTGAATGGGTCATGTAAGTCCATCTTTTCATCATCATCAACTGGGACATTATGATCTTCAAGGTCATCATCCATGTCATCAGTCTCCTTGTGCTCTACCTCTTTTTCATAGTCTCTGGTTAGTTCTGCTTGAAGCTGAAAATAGGCCATGAAATGCTTATTTTCAATAATATTTGTGGAGTTTCCTTTTTTGAGGAGATCCTCAAATAAATATCCCATCCTGCACAAGGTGACCTCCCAACCTGCAGATAGCAAATTCTCCACCATGGTAAGCAAGAGACTCCCACTTTTTGTAGGACTTCCATAGTTGTCTTTTTGATAATGTATGGACTTCGAAATATCTAGCTCTTCTAGCATCAATCTCAAATTATTTGAATTCCCTCTTATGTTCTTTTGTAAGGAGTATTCAGGGTTGGGACTCCGCATACACAAGAAGAATGATTCAAGAGATTGAATCGCTAGGCCACATTCTCTCTTGCCTCTCTTTGCTGCATAAACACCACTATAGATCTTCAAATCTGATGAATATGCTCGCTCTTATGTTCTTTTGTAAGGAGTGATCAGGGTTGGGACTCCGCATACACAAGAAGAATGATTCAAGAGATTGAATCGCTAGGCCACATTCTCTCTTGCCTCTCTTTGCTGCATAAACACCACTATAGATCTTCAAATCTGATGAATATGCTCGCTCTAGAGTAACCTGCATGGCTTCTTTGTCTTTTTTATCAACAAAAATGACAATGTTGCAAATTGCCACTTTGCTAATGGTGGTGTATACTATTCTATCAATGAAGTTATGGATATCATTGCTAGAAACTTCATTGATGAAGAATAGTTGTGGCTTGTCCCATGCTGACTCATTCTTGATGAAGTCATCTTCTGAAACTCCCCTGAAGTTCACAAGCTTTCCAGACTCTGACGTAACCTCTACATTGAAGTGAAAGCTTTGGTGCATATCTATCGGCATCCTTATCTCACTGATTAATCTTTCCACATATGCAACCACCTGTTGTG
The DNA here is from genome assembly GCF_047967505.1 of Dipteris shenzhenensis. Classification (NCBI taxonomy): domain Eukaryota; kingdom Viridiplantae; phylum Streptophyta; class Polypodiopsida; order Gleicheniales; family Dipteridaceae; genus Dipteris; species Dipteris shenzhenensis. The sequence goes on along the minus strand of NC_141606.1, from coordinate 44,234,499 downwards.
GGATTTCTTTTCTCATGTAAGAGGTTACTATTTCTGACCCATCTTCATCCTTTTTAATCCACCTATTTGCCCATAGCTTTATCTTGGGTGTTGACAAAGAAGCTATATGCTTGACCACATTATAGTCAATGTTACAATGACTAAGTGGGATTTGTTTCTCTTATAGCAAATACTTAATGGCACCATGCACTGCATCACGCCTCACCTGTACGTTGATGCATTCTTCCAAGCAGTGGTCTTTGTCTTTCTTTCCAAGAAACCATTCTTTCTTTAAAAGTTTTTGTGCTGTCATGGATGCATACTTATCAGGTAAGTACTTTATAGGCCTCCACATCCTTGCCATCAACTCCTTCTTATCCATTACCTTTGACTTTCCAGAGACAAACAAAGGAGCTTCATAGGTCAACTCTCCACACTCACATGCAATGCATGCTTCAAGCATCTCATTGAACACTTCAACAGGACGAAATATGATGGAAGTGTAGTCAGCACATCTGTCTCTCACCACCTTGAGGCTTGTCATATTTTCTTCTTGCTCTTGAGTTCCCCTAGGCACAATTGCACTCAAACAAGTATAGAAGTTTGTGAGAGTGTCGGCGTTTGCTTTTGTGACCGTTCTCTTCAAATCAGGATTTGGAGAACCAAATGTTGTCCATACAACCCTTGCCTTCTGTAAGACCTTTGATGTTGAGGATATCTTACGCTTTCCATGGACATAATGATTAAGTCTTTTGGACTCAATCAAATACTTGATCTCATGCTTGAATATACAGATGGTTGCAGGATAACAATGGAATGAAGTTATCTTTGCAAATTGTTTTGAAGTGAGTCTTTTGACCTCCTTTGCTTCTTTGGTGATCTGATTACAAGCATAAGCCCAATGTTGACCATCAATGGGCTAGAATCTGCAATGAAGGAGGAATTCCTTCTTTGCTTCCTTTAACATATTCTCACCTTGTGCCTCTTGGCCTTGTTCATGTGAAATATTTTTAAGAGTGTCTTTAAAGAATCGAGTGAAGGTTTCCTTGAAATGTGTAGGCTCTGTAAATGTAATTTGATCCAAAAAGCTATTTTTGATTGGATAAAACATTATTGGACGCAGGACCACGTTGCTTGCCACAGGTTTCTTTCCATCTCTCAAAGCCTTGTATATTTGCAGTGCATAGGATATATCAAGGTTTCGGCTATTAGTAAAGACAGTTGTAGCTTCCACATCTTTGGCATTCACAAACCACGTCCTTTGACCCTAGATATATCCCACAGCATCATCTGTTACTGCTTCATTAAGACGCAGATTGAGATTTTTGATTGATGTGAGTTCATCTTGATCATCTTCAGCTTCGGGTTCTGAGTCTTCTTCATCTTTCTCTTCTTTTAACCGTTTTTTATCCATATTATCTTTCTCTACAGTGGGACGATGCCTTTTTCTACTACTTGGAACTGTGGCTCTTGTAGTACTAGCCTTTTGCATTTCATGTCGTGGTTTGCTAGCAAGAGCTTCTTGCATAACTGCAGTGGATTGACCTTCATCTTTTTCAAAATTTTTTAATTCCCGTGCACTCAAGGCTTGTGTTTCATCATCCTTAGTGGCATCCACCATTTCTTGCTCTAGAAGTTTGCGCTCATGTTTAACACGTTTGTGATAGTGTGCATGTTCTTCTTGCCCTTGCATCGAAGTCTGTACTTGATCTCCTTCATGTGAAGATCCTTGAATCTAAGGAGCATATTGTGCATCCTGAAAGTACTCAAACATAATATTTGCATGCATCCTTTTTGCCACCACACTAGGAAATTGCTTCCAAGTATATGCAAGAGCCTCCAATGCACTTTGCAGCTCTAGAAACTTTGATGGTTGAGGAGGAGACATCATAAAGGTCTTTGAGTCTCTCCTTAACACAACAAAATGAAGACCGCCAAATTCAGGATCTGAACTTTTTGTGAAAATATCCATGAAAGTCTCTTTTGGCTCTATCATTATGCCTACTACAAGGCTTGAAGTCATATCTTTTTTGAAGAATGTAGCATCCCATGGATTGTTAACATCATTGAACTCCCTTTTTGACATAAGTAGAAAGAGTCTTTTTTTCTTTTGATGAAGAAACCAAGCTCTTCTGCCCATGTGATATCGAGTCCACCTACCAAAGCCGTTGGGGCTATATTCCTTTCCTTTCAAATTCAAAGTGACATCAGAGACCCATGCTCTAATCTCAGAGTCATTTAGGCTAGCCCCCATATTAGTTGATTGCTCCATAATCTTACAAGAAAAGATAATGAAGAATTTAGATACATACAAGTAAAGTACAATATACAACGCTTGATACAATAAATGTGGGAAATAGCCCAAAAGGCTTTACAAGGCTTCATATGGCAATAAATGGGACCAATAGTGGAAAGGAATTTACAAAGTATTTTATAGCAATAAATGTGGGAAATAGCCTAGAAGGCTTTACAAGGCTTAAATATTTGTACAAATGCAAGAAAATTAGCCAATAAAGCTTTACAATGAAATAAAATGCCCTCTAGTGATAAAGCTTCAATCTTCGTGATGACATGTAATCTATCCATCCATTGATTTGCCCTCTAGTGATAAAGCTTCAATCTTCATGATGACATGTAATCTGTCCATCCATTGATATCTGTGCACTGATACCCAACTGATGCAATCTACCCACTAAAAACTGTTCCACTGATATCCACTTATGCATCCCACTGATACTTGTTAAATAGTGACTGGTCGGGATGGTCGGGTTTATTACAAGGTGCTTCATATGGCAATAAATGTGAAAAATAGCCTAGAAGGCTTTACAAGGTTTTTTATGACAATAAATGAGCTTAATTATTTGTACAAATGCAATAAAAATAACCAATAAAGATTCACCATGAAATAAAATGACTACTATAATCATCAAGCTCCAATATGCCCCATGACATGTAATCTGTCCACTGATATATGTAATTTGTCCACTGATATCTGCTATTTGCTCATGCAATCTGCCCACTGATAAACTTCTTGGTAAATGGTAAAAGGTCTTATTTAATAGCATGTTATGAGTGTGGAACTGCATGTGAGCGAAGGGACTGACAACGATTAGGAACTAGTTAGAAAAATTTGAGCATGGCTTCGATTGGCAATAAATAATTTCTTTTTCTATGTTCATTTTAATGTGTTGGGGTTTAAGAGGCTTAAATATGCAAAAGGAGGGGTTTTGATGTAGAGGCTATACCTGCATGTGAGAGAAATGAAGAGCAAGTATCTAAAGAAAAGTTAACATTTTTCAATTTAAAAGATGAATATATATAAAGATATTATCTCACCTTCAAAACAAACCATAAATTCACTTTTTTATAATTTTTTAAAAGTATAATATAAAACATGTAAATATATAAAACTCTCTTTCCTCTGAACTTTCTCTCTCTCTCTCTCTCTCTCTCTCTCTCTCTCTCTCTCTCTCTCTCTCTCTCTCTCTCTCTCTACTCCTAATTCTCTCTATAGCCATAGTCAAGACACCTCATTCTCTCTTGTAATCTCTCTCTCTCTCTCTCTGATAACTCTTATGTCTTTCCCTCTCTCTCCTCATCCCACTCATTCTCTCTCTTACTTTATCTCAACTCTCTCATTCTCTCCCTCCCATGGCCGCTAGGATTTATCATTCTCTCTCTTCATCTCTCTCTCTCTCTCCCTAGGATTTGTAATTATTTCTCTCTCTCTCTCTCTCCACCTCTCTCTCTACAGATTTATTATTCTCTCTCTTGATCTCTCTCTAGGATTTGAAATTCTCTCTCTCTCCTCTTCTCTCTCTACCTAGGATTTATCATTCTCTCTCTTCATCTCTCTCTCTCTCTCTCTCTCTCTCTCTCTCTCTCTCTTACCCTCTCTACCTCCCTCCCTCTGTCTCCCCTCTATCCTCTTGGCCGCTAGGATTTGTTATTCTTTCCCTCTCTATGTCTCTCTCTCTCTCTCTAAATTCTCTCTCTTAATCTCTCCCTCCCTTCCTCCCTCCCTCCCTCCCTCCCTCCCTCTCTCCCTTTCTCTCTCTCCTCTGTCCCTTTTCTCACTCTTAATCTCTCTTTCTCTCCCTCCCCTCTTCTCTCTCATTTCTCATTCTCTCTCTCTCTCTCTCTCTCTCTCCCTCCCTCCCTCCCTTGGTGGCCACGGTCGCTAAAAGTCTCATTCTCTCTCTCTCTCTCTCTCTCTCTCTCCCTCTCTCTCCCTCTCTTGGCGGCCACGGCTGCTAGAAATTTCATTCTCTCTCTCTCCCTCTCTCTCTCTCTCTCTCTCTCTCTCTCTCCCTCTCCCTCTCTCTCTCCCTAAGTCTCCCTCCTCTCTTCTCTCCCTCTCTCTCTCTCTCTCTCTCTCTCTCCCTCCCTCTGGCAGCCACGGTTGCCATAAGTTTCATTCTCTCTCTCTCCCTCTCTCTCCCTCTCTCTCTTTCTCTCTCCCTAAGTCTCCCTCCTCTCTTATCTCTCTCTCTCTCCCTCTCCCTCCCTACTCTCTCCCTCCCTCTAGCAGCCACAGTCGCCAGGAGACCCTCTTCTCTCTCTTAATCTCTCTCTCTCTCTCTCTTCGCTCTCTCTTTCTTTCCCTCTCTACTCTTCTCTCTCATTTAAGGAGCTCCTCTTCTCTCTCTAAATCTCGTCTCTCTCCCTCTCTCTCTTTCTCTCCCTCCCTACTCTTCTCTCTCATTTCTCATTCTCCCTTCGATCGAGGTATGTGCCATCCGACAGGGCAGTTGACATACCTCGATCGAGGTATGCTGGACCGATGACTTGGCTGCATGTCGAATACCTCAATCGAGGTATGTGGCATCCGGCTAGCTGCTGACATACCTCGATCAAGGTATCGTGGCAGGTCCAAATACCTTGATTGAGATATAGAGGTATGACTTAGCGATGTATATGTGGCATCTAAAATACCTCGATCGAGGTATGATGGATCGATATGTATGTTGCATGTGAAATACCTCGATCGAGGTAGGGAAACCCTAAATTTCTGTATATAAAGAGAGGGACCCCCCCTCATTCTTCATACCCCGATCGAGCTCCTCCTCATCGACCAATTTCGAATTTGCGGGAGCTCGACGGAATTGCGATAGCGACGGAGAGCGACCGACGGACGACGACGGAGATGGACGGAGCGGGAGAGTCCAGGTAAGGTTTTTTTTATGTAGCTTTTTTTTTTTTGCGAAAATTTATTTAAATTTTAGTTTATAGGAATAATTATAAAATATTTCTAAATTTCAAATGCATTTTAAAGTTTTTTTTTTTGGAATTACGTAATTTTTTATTTAAAATGTGAAAATGTAAATATTTTATTTTTTAAAATCATCTTTAAAAAAAAGAGATTAAAGTTATTTTTTAAACTTTATTTAAATAAAAAAACGTTTAAATTTTATTTTTAAAAATGATCTTTGAAAAAAAAAGAAAATAAGACTTTAAGGTAACTTTTATGTTATGTAAGTTATTTAAGTTAGTGAAGTTTTTATTTAAATGTGAAAATGTATATAATTTTTTTATTAAAATCATCTATTAGAAAAAATATATAACTGAAGTTTATAAATTACCGAAGTTTTGAATTAAATATAACGTTTAAATTTTGTTTTTAGAAATCATCTATTAAAAAAAAGAAAATAAGAGTTTAAAGTAGCTTTTATATTATTTTAGTTTATAGGAAAATGTAATGTAATTATAAAATATTTCAAAATTTCAAATGCATTTTCAAAAATTTTTAAATAATTTTTATTAATTACGTAATTTTTTATTTAAAATGTGAAAATGTATATATTTTGTTTTTTCAATTCATCTATTTAAAAAAAGAGAGATGAAAGTAGGTTTTATGTTATTTTTCAAATTGGTGCTAAAAAACGTTTAAATTTTAGTTTTAAAAATCATCTTTTAAAAAAAAAGAAGATAAGAGTTTAAGGTAGCTTTTATGTTATTTAAGTTAGTGAAGTTTTTATTTAAATGTCAGAAAGTATATATTTTGTTTTTTAAAATCATGTATTAAAAAAAAAAGAGATTAAAGTAGTTTGCATGTTATTTTTTAAATTAGTGAAGTTTTGAATTAAATATAACGTTTAAATTTTAGTTTATAGGAATAATTATAAAATATTTCTAAATTTGAAATGCATTTTAAAGTTTTTAAAAATTATTTTTGGAATTACGTAATTTTTTATTTAAAATGTGAAAATGTATATATTTTGTTTTTTTAAATCATCTTTTAAAAAAGAGAGATTAAAGATATTTTTTAAATTAGTGCTATTTTATTTAAATAAAAAAACGTTTAATTTTTATTTTTAAAAATGATCTTAAAAAAAAAAAAAGAAAATACGAGTTTAAGGTAGCTTTTATGTTATGTAAGTTATTTAAGTTAGTGAAGTTTTTTTTTAAATGTCAAAAAGTATATAATTTGTTTTTTAAAATCATCTATTAAAAAAAAATTATAACTGAAGTTTATAAATTACTGAAGTTTTAAATTAAATATAACGTTTAAATTTTGTTTTTAGAAATCATCTATTTAAAAAAAGAAAATAAGAGTTTAAAGTAGCTTTTATATTATTTTAGTTTATAGGAATATGTAATCTAATTATAAAATATTTCAAATTTTCAAATTCATTTTAAAGTTTTTTAAATAATTTTTTTTAATTACGTAATTTTTTATTTAAAATGTGAAAATGTATATATTTTGTTTTCTAAATTCATCTATTTAAAAAAAGAGAGATTAAAGTAGGTTTTATGTTATTTTTCAAATTGGTGCTATTTTTATTTAAATAAAAAAACGTTTAAATTTTAGTCTTAAAAATCATCTTTTAAAAAAAAAGAAAATAAGAGTTTAAGGTAGCTTTTATGTTCTTTAAGTTAGTGAAGTTTTTATTTAAATGTCAAAAAGTATATATTTTTTTAAAATCATCTTTATAAAAAAAAAGAGATTAAAGTAGTTTGCATGTTATTTTTTAAATTAGTGAAGTTTTGAATTAAATATAACGTTTAAATTTTGTTTTTAGAAATCATCTATTAAAAAAAAGAAATTATTGTGGTGTGCATTTATCTATCTTTATGTGGAATATTATAGATTATATAGTTGGTTAAGAGTTGTTTCATAATTTAGGTAGAGTAAGTAGGCTGTATAAACAAAAGATATGAAAGAGGTTATCATTGGTTTCATAAATGAATGCAGCTAGTGAATCCCTAAAACACCACACCACATGGGCATTATCCTAAAAATGTATCCCAACATAGCTAATCATATCCTCATCATCCTTGGGATAAAAGAGCAAGCAATATTCAATGTCATGTGGTATGTGAGTTTCTCCCTTATATTAGCAAAATGATTTTTTCTTTCATGTCTTCAGCAAAGTAACTTGTTCCTTCCCACCTGGCACCCACCTACATCCTCTCACTTGAGGCTCACATAATGACGAAAAAGTATCTTCTATTTCTAACCTTAGTATAGCATGGCCCAAAGCGTAGTAACTTGGCTTCATTCACACCATTCACTTGGGGATCAAATGAAATTGGAAAATCGTTTTCTACTTTCTAGCCTCAATTGAGCATGGGATGAATGAAGTCTATCCAATGATGCATCATCTGAGGATGATTGCCCACATGCAACACCACCCTACTAAGACATTGTGCTACCCATGTAGAGCATCTATTGTTTTGGTTGGCCATATGGCAAAGACCCCAACACTAGAGTGGTTAGATGCATAAGGGTATGGCTAATTGGATCTTCTAAATGCATCAGTGCATGGAAAACACATACGTAAATGATTGTCCAAAGGTCTCCTCTCTCCCGAGGCATGGGAGCCAAGTGATGATCTATAGGAATGGCCACTAGTTGAGGTGGATTGCCCAACCAAAATAGATAATATTGAAAAGGCCTAATTATTTTCTCAAAGTTCTCGCTTTTGAAGGTCTATAGTGTCAACCCGCTCTCTTTTTTAATGTGTAGTCTGAGAAATACTAGATGCGCCTTGCTTGTGTATCGTTCAAAGTAATGTATTAGATATCCTTCTATCTCCTCCATATCTAGTGCAAACCCAAGGTAGTAAAGCATTCAAAGAAGGTCTTATTAACCAAACCTCTCCACTTTCTGTCCTTAGTATAGGGGCCATAAGTGGACAATGTGGTCCTTACACCACATGTGGAAAAGTTTCCAAAGAGCGAGAAAGGCATTTAAAAAAATACAATTCTCCTTATTTTGGAAAATAAGTTAATCAAGTATAATAATACTTGCCCCAATCATGTGTATTATCTTGGGGAATAAAATATAGAGATTCTCCTCAATACCGTCTCTTAAATCTACAGTCTTGTCAGAATCTGTATAGTTAACAAACACAGATCATAATGAGTCTTCTTACTAGGGTCCTCAAAGTACTGATAAATGCAAAGAAATAAAGGGTTACCAAGAGTGTGTTGCATGTGTGTGTGTATGTGTGTGTGTGTGTGTGTGTGTGTGTTGTGTGTGTGTGTGTGTGTGTGTGTGTGTGTGTGTGTGTGAGAGAGAGAGAGAGATTCCACACACAAAAAAAGTGTGTGTGTGCTTAGATTAAAAAGTCCCATCAATAATTGAGCCATACAGTTAATTCCATCAATTGGATAAAAAGTAAAAAAAGGGAAACATATAAGGAAAAAATATTTGAGACATCTAAGTTTAAAAATGCAACAACTAGAGTTTGAAAAAATTTTGGTCAAAATTAAGAATTTTTAATAATATTGAGTTTGATAAACATAATATTGAGAAAAGATGTTGAATCCTCAAGCAGTCCATGTTCCAAGGGTGGGTAGTAGAGACAAGGAGAATGAGCTTGAAGAAATTGACTTTTTAAAGTAAACAACTTGTAATTAATTATAAATACGAATTGAATTTGCAACATAGCATTGTTGTAGGCATAGCCACACATTTGGCCCATCTTCCGGTAGGTGCATAGGATGATCCCAACGACATCCTACCTCATCAAGGAGTACGTACAAATAGTTTTCATTACATAAATAGATTATAAGTCATATTAAATAGAATATTATTTTCATTACCCAAATAGAATATTAATTGCCATGTGTTTTTTTTGTGCATGCCCTAGCCAGCGCACAGGTTCTGGCACCACTATTCGTATGCAGATAGAGATTCTGAGAACTGAGATGAGGGCACTGCAGGATGCTAGGGCACCCCCTCACTTGGTTACGAGTCTAGATTCAGTCATTGAGGCTCTGGGTTGATTGGACACAGTTGAGGACGTTGTGGATAGCTTTCAGGCACAGGCTGAGGCAGAGATCACTGGTCATGGCTTGGATTGGAGAGCCATTCGACAGTTGTTTGAGTGTGAGTCACCTCACAGGCCTTAGAGGATATGTTTTGGGATGGTCACACTGAGGCGATGCGACCACGATTAGGGATGCCCTTGCATATTTTACGTTGTAGGCACCCCGTCATAGCAGCACACATTTATCCGAGATATCTCGCTGCGAATGGTGGTCGATTGCCTCACAACCGTCAGATAGCCAAGTCATTTGCCATGCAGCTATACGCTGAGTTTGCGCTTGGTCATCGGGTAGACTACCTTAGTACCCGTCCAGGATCAGGAGCAAGACATGGTAGGATGGGGCGTCAGAAGCGTCAAACGGCGTCGACACGAGGCACTAGAGCTGCACACTATCCCTGCACCGGCATTGCGAGCTGTTGGAGGATGGATTAGGGGGGATGTTCATTCGGTGGCATCATCCTTGCACAACATGGTCTCTGCCCTATCGAGATCACTTTCGGTTCCACCTACCCCACCTCCCACATCTATGGAGCCTCCCACATCTACACCACCTCCCACATCTACATCGCCTCAGCACGAGTTGGAGACTCGAGACGCACGGATTGCAGAGTTGGAGGCATTGTTGGCCGAGTCTAGGGACGAGGTTAGTTATTCTGATTATTTTAGTTTATTTTTTTGTAGCGTGTTTTGAACTGAAGTTTTTTGGTTAATTCTCACCATGTATGCGACATGTTTGCATTGCAGGCACATCTATTGCGATAGGATATGGAGTCTCGTGTATGATTGTTGGGAGGAGCAGAGGATTCAGACACGCATAGCGTACCATCATGCAGAGCACTATATTTTGCAGTTGAGACATATTAGTCATGATCCATCTCGCCATGGGATCGACACCAGCATGGCCCTATACCCCGCTCCTCCTGTAGATGTGCCGACTAGGACACCCATAGATGCAGCAGCCATAGCCAGGCTTCCTACCGCCACTTGCGTCCTTTGCCACGAGGATTTTGACACTGTAGGGTGGTTTGGAATAGGGTGCGGCCACATCGCACATCTCCATTGCATGACCCACCACATGGTGGCACGATCAGTGTGCCCTGTATGCTTTGCTGACATTGATGTGGCCACATACAGAGGACTAGGCATGGATGATCTGTATCCTAGTCATCATCAGGCCATTGATCCATTCACCCACGTGGTCTTGACAGAGCACTACAGGGAGGAGGCACAGAGAGCTTTGCTGTAGCAAGAGGGTTCTGATACATCAGTGGCTGCAGCGTGTGTTCCGCGACGCTTCTCATATGGTGATTTCATGCTAGGTGACGAGGCACGAGCAGAGGAGGCACGCCGTATTGAGGGAGAGGTAGAGCTTCAAACATCATTGCAGCAGTGGGTGGAGCAGCAGCTTGGGCGGGGTCGAGACCAGCATCTTCTACATGTAGAGATGATTACTCGCGCTGGATTTGAGCTTGATTTGAGGCACGAGTATTCGCAGATGCACGACTTTGGGAGCTGAGACGCGCATACATAGAGGAGGCGAGGGAGGTAGAGATGGCAGCGGTGGCTCGTGCAGCATGCCCTCCTCTTCATCAGGATGAGGCTGGCCCATCTCATGCAGGAGATGAGGCTGGCCCATCTGATTTGGCTTTGCATGAGGGCACACAGCGAACGGTTGGGCAGCGGATCATATAGGAGCCACGTCAGAGGATGACTAGAGGATCATATGTGGAGTTATCAGATTCTGATTCAGGATGATTGTTTAGGCTTCACACATTTCTTGTTTAGGGATGCACTTCTGCATGATGATGATGATGATGTACACATTCATTTTGGTACTTTCATGATATTGTTCTTACTTTTATGATGTATGAGCATTTTCGTACTTTCATGATGTTCTTCTTACTTTGTTTATCTCAATTTATAGTTTGTTCAAATCTAACATAAACATTTAAAATTAGGAGTATGATTTTGAATTTCAAATATCTCAATCCACACATCTAATACATAAAGTATTTTAAAAAGAATGCCATGTGAAGTAATTGTAAACATTAAGCATTGAAAAAGTGTTCAAGTATAAGGTCTCTCTCTCTCTCTCTCTCTCTCTCTCTCTCTCTTTCTCGTGCTATGAACTTTATCATTTTGAATTTTGTATATATCAATGCTTGCAATTATTACACTAAACCTAAGAGCTGTGGGAAGTTTCATCCCCATGTGCGTATTTAAAATTAAGAGTATGATTTTGAATTTTAGATATCTCAATTCACACATCTAATACATAAGGTATTTTAAAAATAATGCCGTGTGTCGTAATTGTAAACATTAAGCATTGAAAAGGTGTTCAAGTATAAGGTCTCTCTCTCTCTCTCTCTGTCTCTCGCTCTAGAGCTCTCTCGTGCTATGAACTTTATCATTTTGAATATCATATTGAATTTTGTATATATCAATGCTTGCCATTTTTCATACGTAGTCACTAGTAGGGATTATACCTTCCACATGGCACATACGAAATCAATTGGAGACCAAATCTTGCATGGATGTATGCATTATACCTTCCACGTGGCACATACCAAATCATTTGGAGACCAAATCTTGCATGGATGTATGTCTAGGGTAGCCTAAGAGCCGTGCAAAGTCTAATCCCCAACAGATAAGTCCACATGCGTATTTGGTTAGTACGTGCGGCATTTTTCATACGCAATCACTAGTAGGGAGTGCTTGCAAAAATGTACGCATTATACCTTCCACGTGGCGCATACCAAATCAGTTGGAGACCAAATCTTGCATGGATGTACGTCTAGGGTAGCCTAAGAGCTGTGTGAAGTTTCATCCCCAACAGGGTTTAGGGTTTAGGGTTTAGTCATGCTAGTTGGGATTGTAAAAATGTACGCATTATACCTTCCACATGGCACATTCCAAATCAGTTGGAGACCAAATCTTGCGTGGATGTATGTCTAGGGTAGCCTAAGAGCCATGTGAAGTTTCATCCCCAACAGGGTTTAGGGTTTAGGGTTTAGTCATGCTAGTAGGGATTGTAAAAATGTACGCATTATACCTTCCACATGGCGCATACCAAATCAGTTGGAGACCAAATCTTGCGTGGATGTACTCTAGGGTAGCCTAAGAGCCGTGTGAAGTTTCATCCCCAATAGGTTTAGGGTTTAGTCGTGCTAGTAGGGATTGTAAAAATATACGCATTATACCTTCCACGTGGCGCATACCAAATCAGTTGGAGACCAAATCTTGCGTGGATGTACGTCTAGGGTAGCCTAACAGCCGTGTGAAGTTTCATCCCCAATAGGGTTTAGGGTTTAGGGTTTAGCATTTAGTCATGCTAGTAGGGATTGTAAAAATGTACGCATTATACCTTCCACGTGGCACACACCAAATCAGTTGGAGACCAAATCTTGGATGTACGTCTAGGGTAGCCTCAGAGCCATGCAAAGTTTAATCTCCAACAGATAAGTCCACATGCATATTTCATTAGTACGTGCGCCATTTTTCATACGTAATCGTGCGAGTAGGGATTGTAAAAATGTACGCATTATACCTTCCACGTGGCATATGCCAAATCAGTTGGAGACCAAATCTTGCATGGATGTATTTCTAGGGTAGCCTAACAGCCGTGTGAAGTTTCATCCCCAATAGGGTTTAGGGTTTAGTCGTGTTAGTAGGGATTGTAAAAATTTATGCATTATACCTTCCACGTGGCGCATACCAAATCAGTTGGAGACCAAATCTTGCATGGATGTACGTCTAGGGTAGCCTAAGAGCCGTGTGAAGTTTCATCCCCAACAGATAAGTCCACGTGCGTATTTCATTAGTACGTGCGCCATTTTTCATACGTAGTCATGCTAGTAGGGATTGTAAAAATGTACGCATTATACCTTCCACGTGGCGCATACCAAATCAGTTGGACACCAAATCTTGCGTGGATGTATGTCTAGGGTAGCCTAAGATCCGTGCAAAGTTTAATCTCCAACAGATAAGTCCACATGCGTATTTCGTTAGTACGTGTGCCATTTTTCATACGTAGTCATGCTAGTAGGGATTGTAAAAATGTACGCATTATACCTTCCACGTGGTGCATACCAAATCAGTTCGAGACCAGATCTTGCATGGATGTATGTCTAGGGTGGCCTAAGAGTCGTGCGAAGTTTCATCCCCAACAGATAAGTCCACATGCGTATTTCGTTAGTACGTGCGCCATAGCTTTATCGTAGTCGTGCTAGTAGGGATTGTAAAAATGTACGCATTATACCTTCCACGTGGTGCATACCAAATCAGTTGGAGACCAAATCTTGCGTGGATGTATGTCTAGGGTGACCTAAGAGTCGTGCAAAGTTTCATCCCCAACAAAAATGTCCACATGCGTATTTTGTTAGTACGTGCACCATTTTTCATACATAGTCGTGCTAGTAGGGACCAACAGATAAGTCCACACGCGTATTTCGTTAGTACGTGCGCGAATTTTCTTAGTCACATTTTTAAAATGTCCTAAAGCACAGAACACAATTACAACATTACTACTAATAAACAATTTTTTGTTTTACAAACACAACAAATCCCATTGAGAAGTCATCGGACATCATGTATAAAATAGAATCTAATACAATGATGTGTATGAACGTGTATACAACCATCAGAGTGAAATACAAAATATGAGTCCATGAAAATTACAATGGTACGGTCACACAGTGAGCCTATACATATCGAATACAAAAATGTGTAATCAACTAGTGATACCCAATAAAAATCAATCTGATCAACTGATGATCCCAAAAAATATGATATGTAATGTGCTACTCCTCAGGATCAGCTCTCATGCCAATAGTTGCAAGTATGCTCTTGTGATCCGCCACTGCAAGGCGCCATCATGGAGCGGACGTAGCCTTGCGAGTGCGAACACGACTCAAAGTAATCTTGATCGCAACAACAAGATGAGAATACATGTATGCCTCCTGATCCGCCATGTACTCGTGGAACTCAATATAGCGACCACGCCTCTGTATCTGCTGAAAATAGTGGCCACCTACGATCATGCTATGAGCATTGAAGTGCATCCCATGCCCATCCACTGTATCCTCATTCAGCACACTCTTCAGCATAGAGCATCGCAACAAGTAATAATCCACACCCTCCTCATTGCCCTCCGAAGCAATAACCGCGAAGATATCACCAATACGCAAAATATCTGTAAGCTAGTCATAATCTCTAGAGGAACTAAATCCCGCATCCTGATCATCATGTACCTCCTCCTAAGGCTGGAAGGGAGAAAGCACTCGCCGTACCCATGGATTGGCCCATGGTATCATGGAACACCCTCCCCAATCATCATCAATGCATGCAGAGCAAAAACATGCAAACCGTCGAGAAAAGATCGCGGGGTGAGACTCACCTATGCTCCTGATGGAATGGAAATCAAGAGTGCCAGACACTGAATGACAATCAAAAGGCCTAGACCGATCAAGACTCCCAATGTCCATGCACCAAAAATACCGGCTCACCACCCTATCGTCACGCGAATGAAACGAGGAGATAGCACTAGTGGATAAGTGCTGGCTACACCACCGCACCACATCATGTGTGTTGAAGCGATCGGCACTGTGATGCAACTGGTATCGATGCAAAGCACGCTTCACGCAAGCACCTGCACCATCATGCTCTCCCTTACCGTGCCCTGTCTTGAAGTAGCTCCATGTGATCGGAATGCCTGTCTCACGGTGCCATCTGCAGAACCAATAAAACTGTCTAGCAGATTTGAACTGACCACCACAGCCGTCTGACCAGATCCAGCATCGCTGCCATGTGACACCATGATCCCTCAAGAAACTGTCATGCAAAGTGAAGCAATGCTGCACAAAATGGGCATCATGCGATCGATCATCACTAATGTAGAAGTGATACTCTCACACAATGACGCGTGAGTCCATGGTGCTATCAATGCCATCCACATGAGCCTGTGCATGACGATAGCTAATGTGCACAAATATAGCAACTTGCAATATGGCATTGAAAAAAAATATGACTATTGAAATAATTCAATATAATGAGGTGGGGGAAAAATCAATACTCAATCACACGTCACTCGTTCGGAGAAATAATAATCCGATTGGATCTCATGTTGTGGTGCAAAGGTGTAATTCTCCGCAAAGTCGAGACAACCACCCCTGTAGGAAATGTCCTCAAACATGCACGGAACTGACGATCCTCCCATTTTGCAATGTGCAAGTGGCGTATGTAGCGGTACAGCTTCCCTCGAAAACTGTCAATGAATACAACAGGTGGTGTCTCCTTCCCCGCAAGCTGCAACCTCCTCGACTGTGCACCACCATCTAATGTCAAGGTACTGTACTCATACTGCTGCCAATGAACCATCTGCACATCACAAGTATCTAGTGCAACTCGTGGCACTCTAGCAAAGTCACCACACAAAGTACACCTACCTTCCACACAATCAAGGGAGTGGAATAAAGCATCACCATCTCGTGTACACAATATGGAATGAATGAAGTCATGAGGGCTAGTAGGAACCACTCCCCTATGACCATCAAGGGAATGGAATACGTCATACATCAATCCAAAATTCACATGGTAGTGACAACAACATGTGTCACGCTCCCGAGAGCATCGCACAAACCATGGCCTGCATCGCTCAAGTGACCTCTGCCCAATCCTGAACTCCGGGTGCGCCTCTACAAACTGAGTGTACAACTCAGTCTGGGTACACTCCAAAAAACATGCACCATGCTCAATGTACACACCGCGTGACACCCTCTTCCACAATGCCTTCTTGAACACCGGGGATGCTCTGCAATGCTCCTCCCAAAACTGTTGTATGAAGGACCTAGTGGAATCATCCAACAATCGATCGCTGTGAGGTGCACGACCACTCGAAGCCCAAAGAGCATTAGTCTCATTATCCTCTAGACTCTGCCTCCTAATCATGCCTGCTCGCAATTGCCTGCTCGCAATGTGCGTGGTGCAATCTGAAGAAGACGTGAAGCAGTACGCACATGGCCTATCATATGAGGTCTACTAATGGCAGCCACAATAGCACGATGTGCTGCCAAGGCATCACTAGAGTTCCTATGCTTAATAGAAGCATAGGAACGTCGAACACTGCTAACAACCTCGCTACATACAACCCTATCTCTACGTGCACCAAGACCAGCAAGCCTCCTACACTCTACCAAGTCAGGGTGATCAATCAGGGACGTGAGAAGAGAAGACTGCGAAGCTGGCATGGTCAAAAAAAAAGACTGCACAATCTTGCTAGTACGACGGCGGATAGTGGACTTCGGCAAGTCACATCGTGAAGCAACACTGCTGCTGCAAGGTGGGGCAAGGGGATCAATGGGAGATGGTAGGGTGGAGGGGGGAAGGGAGGCACCAAGGGGAATGGGGAGAGGGGGAGGGGGAGGGGGGAGGGTGGAGGGGGAATAGGTAGAGGTGGAGGCCAAAATGTAGGTGGCTAGGGGAAGGGCGGAGGCTGGAGGTAGGGGAGCGGATGAGGATGGGGGGACAATGGAGGTGGGGGTGGAGGTGGAGGTGGGGGTGGAGGTGGAGGTGGGATGTAGAGGTGGAGGTGGATCGGTGGTGGCAGCACGAGCTCTAGCTCTAGAGGCTCTCTTGTGCTCACGAGCCTTCCGCTTGCGCTCCTCGTCAATGAGATTTGGGGGGGGGTTCCTACATCTTTCACGTCTACTAGCTCTACGGCTTTGAGAACCCATTCTCAATGAAAGTAAGATGGAAGGTCTGACAAATTGATGAGGAGGCAAGAATGGCTATGAATGGGTGAAATGAACCAAAATGTGGTGTCTTATAGAGAGCCTCAACTCATCCACTAGATTGCTCTTAGATTGCTCTTCATTATTATTGGTGGAGAAGGTGCTAAGATTGAAACTAATTGGTTGGAATCCAACGTTAATTTCGAATATTTGCATCGTTTGATTTTATTCCAATTTTGTACCTACAAATACCTCGATCGAGGTATGCTATGCCTAGGTCATATACCTCGATCGAGGTATTCAATGCCTCACGCAGGTATGAACCTCAATCAAGGTACATACCCCTCGGTCATATACCTCGATCGAGGTATTCTATGCCTCAGGCAGGTCATAAACCTCGATCGAGGTATTCTATGCCTCGCTTATCGCGGTCATAAACCTCGATCGAGGTATTCTATGCCTTGCGCACATCGTGATGTGTATACATGTGGCTGATGTGGCACCATGCATGGTCATGATGTGGCAATATGGTGTGGAATATATGAGTCTCTTCCATGACGTGGAAATGTGATGTGGCATGATGAGTTGGCATTCATGAGGTAGTAGATTGACATGGTGAATTGAGGTGGAGGGATTGGCGACGTGGCAAGGTTGACGAGGTATGCCAAGGTGGCAAGGTGTGATGACATGGCTCCAGGAGTTCCTATGATGTGGAATGATGAGGTGGCACATGTGGCTGATGTGGCAGCATGTGTGGCAATGTAAGGTGACATGGCAAGGAGTGATGTCACATCTCCTTGATGACATGGCACCACGCGGTCTAACAACGTGGCATGGTTGCAAGGCAAAAATAGATGACTTAGCCTTCCGCATGGGCAGCATGCACACTCCAAAGGCTTGCCACTAGGGTCAATGATGCTCCTATCCTACCTCACTAAGCCTAATACCAAGCCTACCTTGTCTTGGTATTAGGCTTGGGTGGCCCTTTTTCCCCCACAAAAGGGAGATTTCACTCTTGGAGGCCATATCGTACATTTCCCTTACTCAAATTTAACCAAAATTTTACATTTTTGAAATGTTTGGTCATGTTTGAGAATTACTAGATTTATTTTGAATATTCTTTGTTGATCCTCTAAGGAGTAAAAGTAAAAATTAAACTTCAGTCTTCCTAAATCTAACCGTTGGATTTGGGATTTCATGATTCAACCACACACCCTTATGTGCCTACTAACCTTCCACTGAATTGGATTTTCTTAATTATTTAAAATACTAAAAAAATGTGGTGTGCTACTAAAATGCATGTATTTTATGACTTTATTTATTATAAATAATTATTTATAATTAGATAAATCATTCAAAAAATTACCAATAAATCAAGTTAAGCTCTACATAATGTAAAGAGATCACTTACAAAATTTCAATAACATTTAATCTAAAATGAGTGAGAAATTTAGAATTTAATATGGCACTCTCTATTCGTGACAAAGGTGTGACCACCATGGAACCATGCCGTGTGACACAAAGAAATTTTTTGTGTGTGCATCGAATTTTCGATCAGACTATATGATTGTGTGCAGAATAGCAAGTGTGATGTTGTGTCAGAAGACTTCAAAGACTAGATCCATAGGGAAGTAGGTGAGATTTGCATTTTTGTGTGCTAAAAAGCTTGTTTTTCCACCTCCTAAGCATTGGGGAGTGAACAAAAAGTGGACACCCTTAGCTTGCTACTTCCTGATACACCATGCAAAGTACATCTGATGGGCACAATACTTTGCACCCAACTCAACCTAGGTGTTATTGAGTTGCATGAAAAGTGGCGTGTCAGTTAGATAAGTACTTGATCCGATAACACACCTAGGACAGTGTTTTTTTCCAAATGTGCTTGACACTAAGGCAAAAACGGTATTTAATGCTCAATCAACCATGCAATGCATATCCGATCGGCACAATACTTTACTTGCACCTCAACCTAGGTGGTATTGACTTCTTTGAAAAAAGGCACACCCATCAGATAAGTACTTGGTTGGATAACACACCTAAGGGCATGTTTTTTTACGGATGTGCATATCACTAGGGGGAAAACGGTGTATAATGCATAATCGACCATGCAAAGCATATCCAATGCTCACAGTACTTTTCATGCACCTCAACCTGGTTTAACTTGACTTGGGTGCAAAGTGCAGCCCCCATCCGATAAGTTCTTGTTTGAATAACACACCTAGGACCGTGTTTTTTTATGGTTGTGCATTACACTAAGGCAAAAACAGTGTTTTATGCTTGATCGACAATGCAAATCATATACAATGGGCATAATACTTTGCACACACCTTAAAATAGGTGAAATTGACTTACATGCAAAGTGGAGCGCCCATACCATAAGTACTTGATCGAATAACATACCTAGCACCGTGTTTTTTTACAGATGTGCATGACACTAGAGCAAAAATGGCATTTAATGCTTGATCGACCATGCAAAGGATATTCGATGGGCACAATACTTTTCCTATGCCTCAACCTAGGTGGTATTGAAATGTTCTCAAAGAGGCATACCCATCCGATCAATACTTGGTCAGATAACATACCTAAGGGCGTGTTTTTTTGCGGATGTGCATATCACTACGGCAAAAACGGTGGATAATGCATGATCGACCATGCAAAGCATATCCCATGGTCACAATACTTTGCACACACCTCAACCTAGTTGAAATGGACTTGCGTCCAAAGTGGAGCGCCCATCCCATAAGTACTTGATCGAATAACATACCTAGCAGCGTGTTTTTTAATGGATATGCATGACACTAAGGCAAAAACGGTGTTTTATGCTTGGTCAACAATGCAAAGCATATCCAATGGGCATAATACTTTTCACACACCTTAAACCAGGTGAAATTGACTTACATGCAAAGTGGAGCGTCCATCCCATAAGTACTTGATCAGATAACGTACCTAGTAGCATGTTTTTTTACGAATGTGCATGACACGAGCAAAAATAGTATTTAATGCTCGATCGACCATGCAAAGGATATCTGACAGGCACAATACTTTTCCTACACCTCAACCTAGGTGGTATTGAAATGTTCTCAAAGAGGCACACCCATCCGATAAGTACTTGGTCAGATAACATACCTAAGGGCGTGTTTTTTTGCGGATGTGCATATCACTACCGGAAAAACGTTGTATAATGTGTGATCGACCATGCAAAGTATATGCGATGGTGAAAATACTTTGCATTCACATTAATCTAGTTGAAACAGACTTGCATGCAAAGTGGAGCCCCCATCCGATAAGTACTTGTTTGAATAACACACCTAGGACCGCGTTTTTTTATGGTTGTGCATGACACTAAGGCAAAAACGGTGTTTTATGCTTGATCGACAATGCAAAGCATATCTGATGGGCACAATACTTTGCACACACCTTCAACTAGGTGTAATTGACTTACATGCAAAATGGCATTCCCATCGCATAAGTACTTGATCAGATAACACACCTAGCAGCGTGTTTTTTTACGGATGTGCATGACACTAAGGCAAAAATGGTATTTAATGCTTGATCGACCATGCAAAGCATATCCGATGGTCACAATACTTTTCCTAGGCCTTAATCTAGGTGGTATTGAAATGTTCTCAAAGAGGCACACCCATCCGATAAGTACTTGGTCATATAACATACCTAAGGGCGTGTTTTTTTGCGGATGTGCATATCACTATAGGAAAAACATTATATAATGTGTGATCGACCATGCAAAGCATATCCGATGGTAACAATACTTTGCACACAACTCAACCTAGTTGAAATAGACTTGCATGCAAATTGGAGCCCCCATCCGACAAGTACTTGTTTGAATAACACACCTAGGACCATGTTTTTTTATGATTGTGCATTACACTAAGGCAAAAACGGCGTTTTATGCTTGATCAACAATGCAAAGCATATACGATGGGCACAGTACGTTGCACATACCTTCAACTAGGTGGAATTGACTTACATGCAAAGTGGCATTCCCATCACATAAGTACTGGATTGGATAACACACCTAGCAATGCGTTTTTTTACGGATGTGCATGACACTGAGGCAAAAATGGTATTTAATGCTCGATCGACCATGCAAACATATCCGATGGGCTTAATATTTTTCCTATGCCTTAACCTAGGTGGTATTGAAATGTTCTCAAAGAGGCACACCCATCTGATAAGTACCTGGTCAGATAACATACCTAAGGGTGTGTTTTTTTGTAGATGTGCATATCACTACCGGGAAAACGTTATATAATGCGTGATCGACCATGCAAAGCATATCTGATGGTGACAATACTTTGCACACACCTCAACCTAGTTGAAATGGACTTGCGTACAAATTGGAGCCCCCATCTGATAAGTACTTGTTTGAATAACACACTTAGGACCGTGTTTTTTTATGGTTGTGCATGACACTAAGGCAAAAACGGAGTTTTATGCTTGATCGACAATGCAAAGCATATTCGTTGGGCACAATACTTTGCACACATGTTCAACAAGGTGGAATTGACTAACATGCAAAGTGGCATTCCCATCGTATAAGTACTTCATTGGATAACACACCTAGCAACATGTTTTTTTACGGATGTGCATGACACTAAGGCAAAAATGGTAGTTAATGCTCAATCGACCATGCAAAGCATATCCGATGGGCACAATCCTTTTCCTATGCCTTAACCTAGGTGGTATTGAAATGTTATCAAAGAGACACACCCATCCGATAAGTACATGGTCAGATAACATACCTAAGGGTGTGTTTTTTTGCGGATGTGCATATCACTGCAGGAAAAACGTTGTATGATGCGTGATCGACCATGCAAAGCATATCCGATGGTGACAATACTTTGCACGCACCTCAGCCTAGTTAAAACAAACTTGTGTGCAAAGTGGAGCCCCCATCCGATAAGTACTTGTTCGAATAACACACCTAGGACCGTGTTTTTTTATGGTTGGGCATGACACTAAGGCAAAAATGGTGTTTTATGCTTGATCGACAATGCAAAGCATATCCTATGGGCACAATACTTTGCACACACCTTCAACTAGGTGGAATGGACTTACATGCACAGTGGCATTCCCATCGCATAAGTACTTGATTGGATAACACACCTAGTAGCGTGTTTTTTTACGGATGTGCATGACACTAAGGCAAAAATGGTATTTAATGCTCGATCGACCATGCAAAGCATATCTGATGGGCACAATACTTTTCCTACACTTTAACCTAGGTGGTATTGAAATGTTCTGAAAGAGGCACACCCATCCGATAAGTACTTGGTCAGTTAACATACCTAAGGGTGTGTTTTTTTGCGGATGTGCATATCACTACGGCAAAAACATTGTATAATGTGTGATCGACCATGCAAAGCATATCCGATGGTGACAATACTTTGCACGCACCTCAACCTAATTGAAACGGACTTGCGTGCGAAGTGGAGCCCCCATCCGATAAGTACTTGTTTGAATAACACACCTAGGATCGTGTTTTTTTATGGTTGTGCATGACACTAAGGCAAAAATGGTGTTTTATGCTTGATCGACATTGCAAACCATATCCCATGGGCACAATACTTTGCACACACCTTCAACTAGGTGTAATTGACTTACATGCAAAGTGGCATTCCCATCGCATAAGAACTTGATTGGATAACATACCTAGCAGCAATGGGCACAATACTTTGCACACACCTTCAACTAGGTGGAATTGACTTACATGCAAAGTGGCCCGCCCATCCCATAAGTTTTTGATCCGATAACATACCTAGCAGTGTGTTTTTTTACGGATGTGCATGACACTAGAGCAAAAATAGTATTTAATGCTCGATCAACCATGCAAAGGATATCCGATGGGCACAACACTTTTCCTACAACTCAACCTAGGTGGTATTGAAATTTTCTCAAAGAGGCACACCCATCGGATAAGTACTTGGTCAAATAACATACCTAAGGGCATATTTTTTTGCCGATGTGCATATCACTACGGGAAAAACGGCGGATAATGCGTGATCGACCATGCAAAGCATATCCGATGGTCACAATACTTTGCACGCACCTCAACCTAGTTGAAATAGACTTGCGTGCAAAGTGGAGCCCCCATCTGAGAAGTACTTGTTTGAATAACACACCTAGGACTGTGTTCTTTTATGGTTGTGCATGACACTAAGGCAAAAACGGTGTTTTATGCTTGATCGACAATGCAAAGCATATCCGATGGGTACAATACTTTGCACACACCTTCAACCAGGTGGAATTAAGTGACATGCAACTTGCATGCAAAGTGGAGCCCCCATTCAAGAAGTACTTGTTTGAATAACACACCTAGGACTGTGTTTTTTTATGGTTGTGCATGACACTAATGCAAAAATGGCATTTTTTGCTTGATCGACAATGCAAAGCATATCCGATGAGTACAATACTTTGCACACACCTTAAACTAGGTGGAATGGACTTACATGCAAAGTGGCATGCCCATCCCATAAGTACTTGATCGGATAACATACCTAGCAGCGTGTTTTTTTCGGATATGCATGACACCAAGGCAAAAATGGTATTTAATGCTCGATCAACCATGCAAAGCATATCCGATGGGCATAATACTTTTCCTACCCCTCAACCTAGGTGGTATTGACATGTTTTCAAACAAGCACACCCATCCGATAAGTACATGGTCAGATAACACACCTAAGGGCGTGTTTTTTTGCGGATGTGCATATCACTAGGGGAAAAACGGTGTATAATGCATGATCGACCACGCAAAGCATATCCAATGGTTACAATACTTTGCACGCACCTCAACCTAGTTGAAAGATACTTGTGTGGAAAGTGGAGCCCCCATCCGATAAGTACTTGTTTGAATAACACACCTAGGATCGTGTTTTTTAATGTTTGTGCATTATACTAGAGCAAAAATGGTGTTTTATGCTTCATCGACAATGCAAAGCATATCGGATGGGCATAATACTTTGCACACACCTTAAACTGGGTGGAATTGACTTACATGCAAAGTGGCATGCCCATCCCATAAGTACTTGATCGGATAACATACCTAGCAGCGTGTTTTTTTCCGGATGTGCATGACACCAAGGCAAAAGTGGTATTTAATGCTCGATCGACCATGCAAAGGATATCCGATGGGCACAATACTTTTCCTTCCCCTAAACCTAGGTGGTATTGACATGTTTTCAAGCAGGCACACCCATTTGATAAGTACTCGGTTAGACAACACACCTAAGGGTGTGTTTTTTTGCGGATGTGCATATCACTAGGGGGAAAACAGTGTATAATGCGTGATCGACCATGCAAATTATATCCAATGGTCAAAATACTTTGCACGCACCTCAAACTAGTTGAAAGGTACTTGCATGTAAAGTGGAGCCCCCATCCGATAAGTACTTGTTTGAATAGCACACCTAGGACCGCGTTTTTTTATGGTTGTGCATTACACTAAGGCAAAAACAGTGTTTTATGCTTGATCGACAATGCAAAGCATATCCGATGGGCACAATACTTTTCACACACATTCAAATAGGTGGAATTGATTTACATGCAAAGTGGCGTGCCCATCGCATAAGTACTTGATCGGATAACATACCTAGCAGCGTGTTTTTTTACGGATGTGCATGACACTAGAGCAAAAATAGTATTTAATGCTCGATCGACCATGCAAAGGATATCCGATGGGCACAAGACTTTTCCTATACCTGAACCTAGCTGATATTGAAATGTTCTCAAAGAATCACACCCATCCGATCAGTACTTGGTCAAATAACATACCTAAGGGCGTGTTTTTTGCGGATGTGCATATCACTACGGGAAAAACGATGGATAATGCGTGATCGACCATGCAAAGCATATACGATGGTCACAATACTTTGCATGCACCTCAACCTAGTTAAAATGGACTTGCGTACAAAGTGGAGCGCACATCGCATAAGTACTTGATCGAATAACATACCTAGTAGTGTGTTTTTTTACGGATTTGCATGACACTAAGGCAAAAACGGTGTTTTATGCTTGATCGACAATGCAAAGCATATCCCATGGGCACAATACTTTGCACACACCTTCAACTAGGTGGAACTAACTTATATGCAAAGTGGCACACCCATCCCATAAGTACTTGATCGGATAACATACCTACCAGTGTGTTTTTTTACGGATGTGCATGACACTAGAGCAAAAATGGTATTTAATGCTCGATAGACAATGCAAAGGATATCTGATGGGCACAATAATTTTCTTATGCCTCAACCTAGGTGGTATCGACATGTTCTCAAAGAGGTACACCCATCAGATAAGTACTTGGTTGGATAACACACCTAAGGGCGTGTTTTTTTGCGGATGTGCATATCACTAGGGGAAAAACGGTGTATAATGCATGATCGACCATGCAAAGCATATCCGATGGTCACAATACTTTGCACACGACTCAACCTTGCTGAAACAAACTTGCGTGCAAAGTGGAGCCCCCATCCGATAAGTACTTGCTTGAATAACACACCTAGGACCGTGTTTTTTAATGGTTGTGCATGACACAGGCAAAAACGGTGTTTTATGCTTGATCGACATTGCAAAGCATATCCGATGGGCATGATACTTTGCACACACCTTCAACTAGGTGTAATTTACTTGCATGCAAAGTGGAATTCCCATTGCATAAGTACTTGATCGGATAACATAACTAGTAGCGTGTTTTTTTACGGATGTGCATGACACTAGAGCAAAAATGGTATTTAATGCTCAATCGACCATGCAAAGCATATCCGATGGGCACAATATTATTCCTACACCTTAACCTAGGTAGTATTGAAATTTTCTCAAAGAGGCACACCCATCCAATAAGTACTTGGCCAAATAACATACCTAAGGGCGTGTTTTTTTACGAATGTGCATATCACTACCGGAAAAACGTTGTGTAATGTGTGATCGACCATGCAAAGCATATCTGATGGTGACAATACTTTGCATGCACCTCAATCTAGTTTAAACGGACTTGAATGCAAAGTGGAGCCCCCATCCGATAAGTACTTGTTTCAATAACACACCTAGGACCATGTTTTTTTATGGTTGTGCATGACACTCAGGAAAAAATGGTGTTTTATGCTTGATCGACAATGCAAAGCATATCCGATGGGCACAATACTTTGCACACACCTTCAAGTAGGTGTAATTTACTTACATGTAAAGTGGCACACCCATCCCATAAGTACTTGATCAGATAACATACCTAGCAGCGTGTTTTTTTACGGATGTGCATGACACTAGAGCAAAAATAGTATTTAATGCTCGATCGACCATGCAAAGGATATCAGATGGGTACAACACTTTTCCTACACCTCAACTTAGGTGGTACTGAAATGCTCGCCAAGAGGCACACCCATCGGATAAGTACTTGGTCAAATAACATACCTAAGGGCATGTTTTTTTGTGAATGTGCATATCACTACGGGAAAAACGGTGGATAATGCATGATTGACCATGCAAAGCATATCGGATGGTCAAAATACTTTGCATGCACATAAACGTACTTGAAAGAGACTTGCGTGTAGAGTGGATCCCCCATTTGAGAAGTACTTGTTTGAATAACATACCTAGGACCGTGTTTTTCTATGGTTATGCATGACACTAAGGCAAAAACGGTGTTTTATGCTTGATCGACAATGCAAAGCATATCCGATGGGCACAATACTTTGCACACACCTTCAACCAGGTGGAATTAACTGACATGCAAAGTGGCACACCCATCCCATAAGTACTTGATCGGATAACATACCTAGCAGCGTGTTTTTTTACGGATGTGCATGACACTAGAGCAAAAATGGTATTTAATGCTCGATCGACAATGCAAAGGATATCCAATGGGCACAATACTTTTCCTATGCCTCAACCTAAGTGGTATTGACATGTT
Organism: Dipteris shenzhenensis; assembly: GCF_047967505.1. Lineage (NCBI taxonomy): Eukaryota > Viridiplantae > Streptophyta > Polypodiopsida > Gleicheniales > Dipteridaceae > Dipteris > Dipteris shenzhenensis. The sequence goes on along the minus strand of NC_141606.1, from coordinate 44,207,590 downwards.
CTCAAAGAGACACACCGATCAAATAAGTACTTGGTTGGATAACACACCTAAGGGCATGTTTTTTTACGGATGTGCATATCACTAGGGGAAAGACGGTGTATAATGTGTGATCAACCATGCAAAGCATATATGATGGTCACAATACTTTGCAGCACCTCAAACTAGTTGAAACATACTTGCATGCAAAGTGGACTAGTTGAAACAGACTTGCATGCAAAGTGGAGCCCCCATCTGAGAAGTACTTGTTTGAATAACACACCTAGGAAGGTGTTTTTTAATGATTGTGCATGACACTAAGGCAAAAACGGTGTTTTATGCTTGATCGATAATGCAAAGCATATCCGATGGGTACAATACTTTGTAAACACCTAAAACTGGGTGGAATTGACTTACATGCAAAGTGGCATGCCCATCCCATAAGTACTTGATCGGATAACATAACTAGCAGCGTGTTTTTTTACGGATGTGAATGACACTAAGGCAAAAATGGTATTTAATGCTCGATCGACCGCACAAAGCATATCCATGGGCATAATACTTTTCCTATGCCTCATCCTCGGTGGTATTGACTTGTTTTCAAAGAGGCACACCCACCCGATAAGTACTTGGTCAGATAACACACCTAAGGGCGTGTTTTTTTACGGATGTGCATATCATTAGGGGGAAAACAGTGTATAATGCGTGATCGACCATGCAAAGAATATTTGACTTGCATGCAAAGTGGATCCCCCATCTGATAAGTACTTGTTTGAATAACACACCTAGGACTATGTTTTTTATGGTTGTGTATGACACTGAGGCACAAATGGTGTTTAATGCGTGATATACCATGCAAAACATAGATGATGGGCACAATACTTTGCACGCACCTCAACGTAGGTGTTATTGAGTTGCATGCAAAGTGGCATGTCCATCTGATGAGTACTTGATCAGATAACTTCTTGCACCAATAAATTAAGTACTAATTAAAAATTATAATAAATGAGTAGATTATTAAAAAGAGACTAATATTCATGTAATTGTTGCTACTGCAGCTTGCTTGCAAAGGACTCTCACAAAGGAGATGGCTATAGATTTTTTTCCAGGAATGGATGTGATTTTATGTAGCAAAAGAGAAGTAGTTGCATTTGCTACAATCCATGATAGTGATCCCAATTTAGTTTGCCACTTTCGAAGACTTGGCGAAGATAAGGTGGCAGTTACTGTATCAAAGATTCTTAGCGCACATGTTGAGCTAAAGTATAAATGTGGAGATATGGAAACACTTGGAGATGTTATGCCCTAAAATACATCCAACTAAACATTTATAGCATGGGACAAAGATGAGACTTATGCAACAGACATTATCAAGAATACAAAGTGCACCACCTTGGATTTTACTATAGGGGACATTTTACAAATGAGATCATTTGAAAATAAGACTATAGTAGAAGGTGAAGTATTGGGATTTGAACAAGTGGATCAATGGTCATTTGCACATATGAGGATTCTAAAAGTCACTGATGATGGTATGGTTGATAACATAACATCCTTATGTGATCCCTACTATGAGGTAGGCAAGAATATGAGATGGAGCATGCAATTTTTAAACATGAGAAAGAGGCATGTGGTTTCAATGATAAAGACGAGGTACACTACAATATCAAAGGACCTAAAAAGCATACCCATGTGCCAGGCTCTATCACTTCAAATGTGGATGATTTCAATGTACTCAATTATAGAAGTGACATCTTATCTGGAGTGGATGAGTTCATTGGTTCCGAGAAACAAAATGATTTTAGAAGCGAAGCCTTATCTGGGGTGGATGAATTCTTGCACAATGAGAAGGGCAAAGGTTTCAATAGCGATGTCTTGTCAAGTGTGGATGAGTTCATTCATATTAACAAACCTGGTGTCAATCAAGCTTGTGGATTTGTGAAAGCCATGCAAGATGTCCCAATGAGTGATGTTCTCTCAGGAGTGGAAGAGTTTCAAGGTTCTCAATACTCTTGTAGAATATTGAATTCATTGAATGGTCCTAAGAGTATGTTAAAAACGAGGGTGAGATCAACAGAGGATTATTCAATATTTAACTTTGATTGTAATATGGCCAAGGATGCAACGACCAATCATGGATGCTTGGTTACAAACAAATGTGAGGAGAAGAAGTGCATAAATACAGATAACAACGTGCACGAGGAACAAAAACGGTCATACATATGCATGAAGAGAAAGTGAATCCAGGCAGATTCATAAAAGCAACCAAAGAGGAAGAGACTAATGAAGGAGGAGAACATGTTAAATGCATTGGGATATCTATGTTGCGAGCGAAGATGTATGCACTTCATTGATCTTGCAGACATCAGGGAATGTAGAGGACATGTGTGGCAAAGAAGAGGAAGCGAAAGAAATGAATACCTTCTCACATGTCTCTCTTGCTTTCTTCAGAATGGCAATAAAAGGCTAAGTTCAAGACAAAAGGTAAAACCTCTCATAAATGGAAAAAAGATTTGCAATAAGGCATATCGCAATATTACTGGATTATCCCATAGTACATATTGGGATTTAGTCACCAAGGCAAAGGGCGGCAACAAATTTAGCATTCACGATAATAAAGGAAGGTCCAAGTCAAGAATCTCAACTGTCAGGGCAGCATCAATTTTGTAAGACTTCATACATGAAAATGCTTTACCTCAACCCTATATATCTACCAAACTCCCTAACGGTGACACGATCACTGAAATGCACCTTCCAATGGGCTTGATAAAGCTTGAAGTATTTGACTTTATTGCAGAAAGGCAAAGGCAAAGAAGGGATGCTTTAGCTTCTTCTCATACTTTGTATAATCTTTGGAAGAAGAACTTTGGATATGTAAAATTCCCAAGGAGGCAAAAAATGTCAAAGTGCAATGTTTGTGATGATTTAAAGCGAGAGATTGAGAGTGCAACATGTCCAAATCAAAGGGAATTATACAAAAAAACTGAAAATCTCATCATGACCTTATTCGACATTCCAGACAAAAAAATGCATTTTGGAAGGAGCAAGCTATTTTGCATCCCGATGACTACATGTGCCTTATTGTAGATGGCATGGATCAGAATACAACAATATTGCCTCATTTTGTTGCCACTCCACCTAAATTACAAGGAAAGCACTTTCTAAAGACACATCTATGTGGAGTGTTAGTGCATGGAATTAAGTTCTTTGCATATGTATGGATTGATTCCTTGCATCTACATGATAGCAATCAAGTTGTAACATCTATTATGAAGGAAATTTGAATGTACATGCACAAAAATGTTGCCTACCACTGACTTTGAGAATACAAGCTGATAATTGCTGGCGAGAAAATAAGAATGTACTCATGTTTGCATTCTGCTCCATGCTAATTGCTCATCGAATCTTCAATGAGGTCGAATGTGGATTTTTGTATGTTGGGCATACACATGAGGATATCGATCAAGTTTTTAGCACATTCTCAAGAGAGCTTAAATGCAAGGATGTGGAGACAATAGATGACTTGGTAAGAAGATGTGGCAGGTAAGTTGGTGGTCGTAAGGAAAGTACAGTATGTGAGAGGCTCGAAAGAATGGATGATTGGAAGAGCTTCATTCTACCTTTCATACAAACAAGTGGTGATGCATTGACAGGTCATACCAATCCACAATACTTTCATTTTTTTTTAAAAGATGAAAAACTCGTAATGCGATGGCTACAGTATTCTCATGATACAAAATGGGAACCTGAAGAACCTCACAGTCTCTTAACTTCAATTCCCAGCAAGGAAAGGTATCCAACATGGGCTCCTATACAAGAATTCAATGAGAGGTCTAACTATGAAATAGAAGGATTAAAAGCATTTATTACATACAAAGAAGAAATGCTCCGGAGATATCCTGATTCGAAGCCTACTTGGAGAGAACACACTGCGACTGTAATTAACAAAACACGAAAATTAATAAAGGACCTTGAGAGAATGCGAGGCTCAAAGGATGTTAAGGAAGAATGCAATATGTTTTGGCCAAATGTTCATAACGATTTGCGCCCAGCTCCAGTCTTTGAAAATGAATTTGTATCATTACTCCCACGTCCATATTGTGGACCGAAGAAGGGAGAGTTTATGCCACAAGTAGATATAGAGGTCGATTGTTTTGTTGTGGTTCAGCCATCGGATGATGAATATGAGAATGTGAAGTTTTGGGTTGCAAAAGTAGTTGATGTGCAAAGAGATGACCAAGGGAGAGCTACAACATTTACAATGGTATGGTATGAGCCAAAGGACAGGAAGGAGAATATGGATAACAACACATTGTATACTAATTGTATAATACTAATTGTATAATAAAGAAGTGGGTCCCAAATGATGAAGCGGTCTCACAAGTTTCGACGGAGACAATCATAGTGTCTTGGCATTCAAGGGCAAAGAAATCAAAGAAGCACATGGGATATGAGGTAGAAGGAAAAATAAAAATACCACAGCAAAGTATTTTGCATATACACGAATCTTTAAGGATGCTCACCATGGAGGAAGTAGAAGGAGACAACGCAAATGAAGAATGTCCATGATTAAAGCTTTGTATTGAAGTCCATTGAAGGATTTTATTTGGGTACTAGGCAAGAAGACAATTGACAATTATAATCAGAGTCATCACCTCCTATGTCAAATGAGAGTCAAAATATGCATTGGATGTCACCCAAGGGTCAAGGCTTGGCAAGACAATAGGAAGTTAATGTAGATGGCACCTGGCAAGGGACTGTCACATTGAGCAATAAGAAAATGGGGAGTCAATGCACCCAAGGGGCAAGGCTTGGCAAGACAAGTGGGAGTTGATGCAGATGGCACCTGGCAAGGGACTATCACATTGAGCAATAAGACAATGGGGAGTCAAATTATGTAGATGGCACAAATTGAGGCTCTTTAAGAGCAACAATTTAAATTGTAAACATATGTTCAATCTATATCATTTTATACAAAGACTCTAGCTGAGAGCAATGTCTCTCAATGTAAACATATAATGATAGCTATAATTGCTATTATAATTCTTTGGTTCAATACAAAACTTGGGTCTTATGGCATCATGTCTTTTTTCTATTTATTAAAAGTTTTAAAAATTTTGTGCATATTGCGAGTGACAATGTTATTTACATGAAATATTTAAGCCTCCTTTCATGGATTTATAAATTTATCACCTCAAGGAAAAATATTAAAAATAATTAAATTAACAAATAACTTAGGTATAGCTAGAATTTCTAAACTAGGATTATTTCAAATTCTTGCATGTTGGTGCAAAAGCATAGATTGAAAAAACAAGATTTTTATGTGAATATGATAGTGCCACAAAGTAAACTTTTGATTTGGGAAGAATATTTTCAGAAAGTAAAATTTTGATTTGGGAAGGATATTTTCACAAAGTAAACTTTTCATTTGGGAAGGATTTTTGGGCTTCGTCCAAAAACAACAGAAAAAGTCTAAAATTAATGAAATAGGTGTTGAGGATGAAATGGTGGACAAGGTAAAAAAGTAGTAGGCAGTTGTAGAGGGGGATCCCATAGTTGCAGAGGGAAGAGGTAGGACTTATAGATATTTTTTGTGGCAAAAAGAGGGTATTTATTTTCATAAGTTCCTATTTTATCTATTGCATCTATTCATGTTTTGTCTATTGTTTAGAAGATGAAAGTTTGTCACAAAAGGAGGCTACTACTGCCATGGAGAGAGGGATACAACACAAGAAGAAATCTACTGTGCAGTCCTTGTAAAGAAGGAAGAATATAGAGGAAAAGGAGGGTTTGCAGTTTTATGTGAAGATGCACATTTTGTATATAATACCTTAAATGTAGTCTTGATGTGACTTTCTTTCTTTTGAATTGCCACTATAGACATGGAAGATGATCCATAGCACCTGGAACACACTATTCAAAATTTTTGGACTTTCTCTCCTGGTTTGGACTTTTTTTTGAATCATATCTTCTCCACTTAAACCCTAACCCTAAAATACAACCAAAATTTAATGAATTTTTTTAATTTGTGCAACAGGTTGGATATATCCCCCAACCTGGATATATCCAACCTGTTGCACGAATCAAGAATTTTCCTTATTGGTGCAACAATTTGATATACAGTTGGGGAATATATCCAACCTGTTGCACAACTCAAGAATTTTCTTGATTTGTGCAAGTTTGGATATACCCCCCAACCGAGGCCTATTATTGGATATATCCCCCAACCTATTTCTTGAGCAACAGGTTGGGGGGTATATCCAATCTGTTGCACAAATTAAGAAAATTCCTTGATTTTTGCAATAGGTTGAGTTCACCATTAACCTATTCCACTTGCAACAGGTTGGGGGATATATGAAACCTATTACACAAATTGAAAAAAATCATTAAATTTTGATTGTATTTTAGGGTTAGGGTTAAGGGTTTAGTATTTAGGGATAAGGATTTAGGGCTTAGGATTTAAGATTTAGTGTTTAGGGTTTTGGGTTTATGATTATGCTTTTAGGGTTTAGGGTTTAGGATTTAGGGTTTAGGGTTTAGGGTTTAGAATCTAGGGTTTAGGGTTTAGGATTTAGCATTTAGGGTTTATGATTATTGTTTTAGGGTTTAGGATTTAGGATTTAGATTTTAGGTTTTAGGATTTAGGGTTTAATATATAAGATCATGAGCTTAGAGTCTACAATCTAGGGTTTAGGATTGAAAATTAGGTTGTAGAATTTAAGTTATAGGGGTTAGGGTTTAAGGTTTAAGGTCTAGGGATTATAACTGTTATATAAGTTTAAGAGCTTAGATTGTATAACCTAAAATTTAGGGAGCTTTACGATTTGAGATTTAGATGTAAGATTTAAGGTATATAGACTATATAAAATATGCATTCCAAAGTATTTAGTTTAGATATATATAGAGTATATGTTATATGCTTTCCAAAGTGTTTTATTTATAGGTATGATCCTTTGCAAAGGCTTTACTTTAAGTAAGTATAAGTCTACCTAGTCAAAGTATCCTACTGATTAGGGACAAGCACATAGGCTAAAAGCACACCGATTCATATTTTCTTACATTCATGCTGCATGGTGTATCAGAAGGTACGATCCTTTGCAAAGGCTTTACTTTGAGTAATTATAAGTCTACCTAGTCAAAGTATCCTACTGATTAGGAACAAGTACATAGGCTAAAAGCACATTGATTCATATTTTCTTACATTCATGCTACATGGTGTATCAGCAGAAATGAAAAAGTATGTGATAAGAAATATTCAGAAGAAATATGTATTCCATATCATGGATACCATGGATATCTGGTGGTTGCTAAAGTTAAAAAATGATATGGATGCAATGATACTGTAGTTTTGTGCAAAGCCTTGAACAAAGTTTAAGGCTTTTGCAAAGTATTACACATAGTAACAAAGATAAGTAAGTACGCTAAACCTCTTCTAGATTCTATGGTTTTAAATACCTACCTTACAAATACATTATCTAATTTTTCATTCTTCGACTAACTAACAAGTATTATACACATGGAAGAAAAGCATACATGCTAAAAGTACGTGCGTAAATTTTAATATTTTCTTACTTTTTAAATTAATTCAATTCTTTGATTGACTACTTTTTAAAATTGAAAGGTTATTAGTATATAATCTACATAATTTTAAATGTTATTAATGTATAATATTAATAATTTATATATTTATTTAAATTTATATAAGAATTAAATTATATTTATATTAGTTTTTAAGTTAATAATGTATAGAATAGCAATATATTCACTAATTCTTCATTATTTTAAGAATAAGTATTATATAAAGCACATATGCTAGAAGATATCCCTTTTAAGTTATATATTTTTTATTAATGTATTTATTTATTTATTTATATAATATTTATATTAATTTATATATTAATAGTATATATTTTTAGCAAAATTATATTTTTACATTAGTTAATAAAAATTTATTATATTATGGAGTAAAAATATTATAAATGGATTTCTTATATTAATAAAGTATCATGAGAAGAGTTTTTTGGAAAGATTTATGATTAAATTTTGTTTTGAAGTTGTTACATATGCAATGGGTAGGGAGGTTTGAGTGGTTTTGAGATTGAGAGAGAAATTTGTAACAAAGTGTCATGAGAAGAGTTTTTTGAAGAGATTTATGATTTAAATTTGTTTTAAAGTTGTTGCATACGCAATAGGTAGGGAGGTTTGAGTGGTTTTGAGGTTGAGAGAGAAATTTGTAATAGATTGTTTTTTTTTGTTAAGGAGTTCTTTAGAGAGATTTATGATTAAATTTTGTTTTGAAGTTATTGCGTACGCAATAAGTAGGGAGGTTTGAGTGGTTTTGAGGTTGAGAGAGAATTTTGTAATAGATTGTTTTTTTTTTATTGAGGAGTTTTTTGGAGAAATTTATGATTAAATTTTGTTTTGAAGTTGTTGTGTACGCAATAGGTAGGGAGGTTTAAGTGGTTTTGAGGTTGAGAGAGAAATTTGTAATAGATTGTTTTTTTTTGAAAAATTGTTGTGTGCCCAATAGGCTAAGAGAGAAATTTCTGAAAATAGGTTGTGAGAGTTTGAGGTAAAGAGAAAAATTTGTGGGAAAAAAGATTTAATGCAAAAATGGTTTTTTGAAGTTGTTGCGTACACACAAGTTTTTGAGAAAAGAATCGGATTTGAAAAAAAATTCAAATTTACAAAAACTTGATTCTTAGAAGTTCTTGCGTACGCAATAGGTTAGAAATGAACTCACCTCTTGCAACATTTTGAAAATTTTTGAGAATCCTGCAACAGGTTGATGAGAGGAGAGAAGCGTGGAGTGTAAAAGAATGATCTTTGAATGAAAGAGAGAATGAAGAATGTTCTACTTATAGTGAACCTAAAAGAACTGAAAAACCCTTAAAAACTAAAAAAAGTAGACGACCTAAAAGTACCCATTTCCTATAAAACTCTACTTCTCCTCATTCTCTCTCACAACTTTCCTGGAGCTCCTCCACCACCTCTCCACCTAGGTACTCCCTCCCTCTCTCCCTCCCCTCCTGCTTCCCATCCCCTCTCCTCCTGCTTCCTCTCTTCCCTCCCTTCCCCTCTCCTCCCGCTTCCTCCCTCCCCTCCCTTGCCCTCCCCTCCCCCTCCCTTCCCCTCTCCTCCCCCTTCTTCTCCCGCTTCCTCTCTCCCCTCCCTTCCCCTCTCCTCCCGCTTCCCCCCTCCCTCATCCCACTTCCTCTCCTCCCCTTTCCCTCCCTTTCCCTCTCCTCCCCCTCCTCCCCCTTCCCCTTGCTTCCCCTCTCCTCCCTTCCTTCCTCCCCTCTCCTCCTGCTTCCCCCTCCCCGCCGGCCCCTCCCCCTCCCCGCCGGCCCCTCCCTTCCCTGCCTCCCCCTCCCCGCTGGCCCCTCCCTTCCCCTCCCCCTCCCCACCGGCCCCTCCCTTCCCCGCCTCCCCCTCCCCGTTGCAGGTGGGAGGGAGGGAGGGGAGGGGGCCGAGGGGAGGGGGAGGCGGGGTTAGGGAGAGGGGAGGCAGGGAAGGGGCGACGGGAGGGCGAGAGGAGAGGAGGGAGGGGGGGAAGGGGGAGGGGAGGCGGGGAGGGGGCCGACGGGAGGGGGAGGCGGGGAAGGGGGAGGGGAGGTGGGGAAGGGGTGATGGGAGGGCAGGAGGAGAGGAGGGAGGGGGGAGGAGAGGAGGGTGGCTTAAGCCCCCCTCCCTCCTCTCCTCCCGCCCCCTCCCTGCCCTCCCTTCCCCGCCTCCCCTCCCCCTTCCCCGCCTCCCCCTCCCATCGGCCGTTACCCCCCCCTCCCTACTCTCCTCCCGCACTCCCGTTGCCCCCTCCCCGCTCCCCCTTCCCCGCCTCCCCTCCCGTCGGCCCCCTCCCTTCCTCCCTCCACTCCCTTCCCCTCTCCGCTCCCTTCCCCTCTCCTCCCGCTTCCCCCCCTCTTCTCCCTCTTTTTTAAGGCGGGGAGCGTTGAGGAGGACGGGAGGGGAGGGAGGAGGGAGAGGAGAGGGCAGACGGGAGGGAGGAGGCAAGCAGGGAGGCAGGAGGGAGGAGGGAGAGGAGGTAGGCAGGGAGGCAGGAGGGAGGAGGGAGAGGAGGCAGGCAAGGAGGCGAGAGGGCGGGGAGGGCGCAAACGGGAGGGGGAGGCAGGAGGGAGGGGAGGGGGCCGACGGGAGGGGGAGGCAGGGAAGAGGAAGGGAGAGACGGGGAGTTGGGAGGAGAGGAGGGGGTTAATCCCCTCCCCTACCCTAAGCCCCCAAAGGGGCTTTAAATTTTTATTTTAGTTTTTAAAGACAAAAAAAATTAATTTAATTTAATTTAAAAAAGAAAAAAAAGACGAAAAAAATTAATTAACTTAATTTATTTTAAAAAAATAAAAAAAGTTAAAATAAATAAAACTTAAAAAAATTTTAAAAAATTAAATTAAATTTTAAATATAAAAATAAATAAATTAATTAAAATAAAATAATTAAAAAAAGATAAAAAAATAAATTGATTTAATTTAATTTTAAAAATTTTTAAAATTAAAAATAAATAAAACGTAAAACAATATTTAATTAGAAATTTATTTGATATTTTGAGTTTGAAAATCATTGTAATTCTCATTTTTATTTTTGATTGTTTTTCAGAAAACTATGGCTTCCAGTTTTGGTTCCAAGGTGTCTTTCAAACACTTGATCGAGCTTTGTTGTTCACAAATCAAAGAAAGCTAGATAAGACATTTGCATGCAAATTGTATGAAGATACGAGGAAAACAAGAACTCCAATTGCCACTAATATCACTCTTCATCCTATGGCGTTTAAGAGACTTCAAGAAGATGATCCTAGATTGCCTGATGTCACATTTCAAAAGTGCATGGACTTTCTTGATGCTTTTGAGAACTTTAGAAGGAGTGACTTTGTTCGTGGAGAGGCTTTGTACCAAAGCCGATATGGGACTGACATCGAGAAGAGATACATGCCAGCAAAGAATAGATTCTTGGAAAGATGCAGGTTTGAGCCCATTGATGGGCAACACTTTTGTGAAGCTTGCAGGATCGCCCTTGATGAGGGAAGAAAAGGAAACTTGCCACAGATTGAGTGGATGGAAAAGTTTCAACGGGTCATTTGTCATGTATGCATATTTAACGATGACTCGAAGTACATTCTAGAATCAGAAAGGCTCAATCATTTAGGTTGAAAAAAAGCTCTTTTCTTTCTGAGATCTTGATAAAGCCAAGGGAGTTATGGGTGGGCTGTGGAAAGCCACAAATAGTGAAGGGCAGGAGACCTACATCTGAGTACATGGCAAAGAGGACTTGGTTCTATAGATGCTTGAAAGGTGTTGTAAGCAATACGCAAGGCATACCAAGTAATAAGGTTGAGGCAAAGGATTTGAACACCGCCGTTGCAAGATACATGGATATTACTTGCATTGTCTTCCGTGAGGACTCAGTGTTTTAGAGCATGGTGGACGTTTGCCAAGCATATGAAATAGGGAAGATATCCTTTGAGGTACCACAGCACACTGCAACTCAGAGGAAAGAAATAAAGAAATCGATGTCTATTGTTTGGTGGAGAGCATTAAGGTTTGTTCTAGATGCAATAACAGAAGAAGTATGCAAGAAGATCCTAAGTGGTGACTGCTTCTTTGGAAAGAAGAGCAAGCATAGCAACTTGGATGAAGTGGTCACATTCAAAGTGAGGCTGCTCTCTTGGCACTATTGTTTTTATTGAAATCTGATGATGAGTTAGCTAGCAAGTCAATTGATGTGGATAAGAAAAAGTACTTAGCCTAGGTCAATAAGAAAAAGTACTTAGCCTAGGTCAACTCCTTGATAAGACATGGGCTAGAAAGTGGTTGGCTTCAATGGATGCAGATGCCACACCAACAAAGGATCTAAGAGCTAAAATGCCAAAGGTTGTTGAGGCAGAATATATGGACATCAAGAAAAAGGCCTTGTAGTCCACTGCCCAAGGTAGAGCAATTGGTGGTTTAGATGATGGTTCTCCATTCAGCTTCTCCTATGATATCCTGCTATCAGAGAATGATACAAAATTTGCACACATCAATGGCATTGATACAGAGCATTTCAGAACAATGAGCGGTCATGCTTGGGAGAAGCCATGCGTATTTTTCATAGATGAATTGCAAGACCTTGCATTGTCATGGATAGTTGAACTTGTGCGGTTTATCGTAGAAGGTCCTATGGCAGATAAGAAAAGATCAACATTGGTCTTGTTCGTGACAGAATCACAAAGGGATGCCTTGTATGCGAGTTTGACATCTGCATTTGGGTATTTACTTTCAAAAGTATACCATGGTATAGACCTACGCAATCATATGACTGTCTTGGAAGGCATTGCCATTCAAGTCTTGTAGCCTTTCTTGATGTGCTTCTTATCTAGGGGTGGTGGCAATCTAATCAAATTTCCTTTAAGGACTCTCGAGCTTCATTACTTTGAGGACAAGAAGGTTAAGCTTGATGTAGCAATGGTGGATTACAGAAAGCCGATGGATCTCGATGTGATACTAGGGATGATAAAGAATTTACTGAATGATGGGTGGGAAGTAGCATTGTATTGAATGGGTTTTGCTATTGAGAAATTGCTACGCCAAGGTAGAAATGTAAATGTCATTGATACCCCCCATCAAATTGAGTTCTTTGACACATATTACAGTTGCACTACCTTCTTTGAAGAGGAAAATGTCAAAGAAGAGGGTAGTGAGAAAAATGTCGAAGACGAGGGTAGTGAGTCTGAGGGTGATGATTCTAGCTCAAGTGATGATGAGGATGAAAGCTCTGCATCCGATGACTTACGCCAAGAAGAAATCTGCACAAAGAATAAGGGTGATCAATTGTCAACTAGAGTCAAGGAGGTTCCACTCATCATACGGGAAGGCTCGTGGCAGCAAGAAGTAGTAGTATAGCACGTCACATGAAAAGGTAAGACTAAAGAGGTGGAAGCACTTCCCTTGAAATTAAAAGTGAGGAAGGCACCCTTGATCTTGGGTGAAGGACATGCAAGTGGATCAAGCAAGGAATCCGTACTCAAAGAAGGTATGGACGAGGCAAAGCATGACCAGGAGGAGTTACCAGGAGGCATAGATGGTTCTTCAACCATGACCTTACAGACTCCAGAGCAGCCTACTAGTCAAGAACCTAGTAGCTAGGTCCCTACTCACCAAGAACTTGGTCATGAGACTCTAGAGCAACCTACTAGTCAGGTGCTTGGAACTGAAGAGCAAACTAATGAGGACCTTGCTACTGAGACTCCAGTCTTAGAGGAACCTATTAGTCAAGACCCTAGTAGTCAAGGGCCTGGCATTGAGGACATTGGTACTGAGTAACATGATGGTTGACGGCTTTGTAATCACAAGTTTTAAACTTCTATGTAAAGCGAATATCTAATAAAAAGTTTACTACTTTTTTTATTTCTTTACTCTCATTATTGTGTATAAAGATTGTTTATGAGGTCCATTTTATACTTAATGAACACCTATTTCATTAATTTTGGACTTTTTTGTTGTTTTTGGAAGAAGCCCAAAAATCCTTCCCAAATGAAAAGTTTACTTTGTGAAAATATCCTTCCCAAATCAAAATTTTACTTTCTGAAAACATTCTGCCCAAATCAAAAGTTCACTTTGTGGCACTATCATATTTACATAAAAATCTTGTTTTTTCAATCTATACTTTTGCACCAACATGCAAGAATTTGAAATAATCCTATTTTAGAAATTCTAGCTATACCTAAGTTATTTGTTAATTTAATTATTTTCAATATTTTTCCTTGACGTGATAAATTTGTAAATCCATGAAAGGAGACTTAAATATTTCATGTAAATAACATTGTCACTCGCAATATGCACAAAATTTTTAAAACTTTTAATAAATAGAAAAAAGACATGATGCCATAAGACCCAAGTTTTGTATTGAACCAAAGAATTATAATAGCAAGTATAGCTATCATTATATGTTTACATTGAGAGACGTTGCTCTCAGCTGGAGTCTTTGTATAAAATGATATAGATTGAACATATGTTTACAATTTAAATTGTTGCTCTTAAAGAGCCTCAATTCATGCCATCTACATAATTTGACTCCCCATTGTCTTATTGCTCAATGTCACGATAGTCCCTTTCCAGGTGCCATCTGCATTAACTCCCACTTGTCTTGCCAAGCCTTGCCCCTTGGGTGCATTGACTCCCCATTGTCTTATTGCTCAATGTGACAGTCCCTTGCTATGTGCCATCTGCATTAACTCCCTATTGTCTTGCCAAGCCTTGACCCTTGGGTGACATCCAGTGCATATTTTGACTCTCATTTGACATAGGAGGTGATGACTCTAATTTTAATTGTCAATTGGCTTCTTGCCTAGTACCCAAATAAAATCCTTCAATGGACTTCAATACAAAGCTTTAATCATGGACATTCTTCATTTGCGCTATCTCCTTCTACTTCCTCCATGGCGAGCATCCTTAAAAATTCGTGTATATGCAAAATACTTTGCTGTGGTATTTTTATTTTTCCTTCTACCTCATATCCCATGTGCTTCTTTGATTTCTTTGCCCTTGAATGCCAAGACACTATGATTGTCTCCCTCGAAACTTGTGAGACCGCTTCATCATTTGGGACCCACTCCTTCATTATACAATTAGTATACAATGTGTTATTATCCATATTCTCCTTCCTTCCCTTTAGCTCATACCATACTGCTATAAATGTTGTAGCTCTCCCTTGGTCATCTCTTTGCACATCAACTTCTTTTGCAACCCAAAACTTCACATTCTCATATTCATCATCCGATGGTCGAACCACAATAAAACAATCGACCTCTATATCTACTTGTGGCATAAACTCTCTCTTCTTCAGTCCACAATATGGATGTGGGAGTAATGATACAAATTCATTTTCAAAGACTGGAGGTGGGCGCAAATCGTTATGAACATTTGGCCAAAACATATTGCATTCTTTCTTGACATCCTTTGATCCTCGCATTCTCTCAAGGTCCTTTATTAAATTTCGTGTCTTGTTAATTACAGTGGTAGTGTGTTCTCTCCAAGTAGGCTTCGAATTAGGATATCTCCAGAGCATTTCCTCTTTGTATGTAATAAATGCTTTTAATCCTTCTATTTCACAGTTAGACCTCATTGAATTCTTGTATAGGAGCCCATGTTGGATACCTTTCCTTGCTGGGAAATGAAGTTAAGAGACTGTAAGTTTCTTCAAGTTCCCATTTTGTATCATGAGAATACTGTTGCCATTGCATTACGGGTTTTTCATCTTGAAAAAAAAAATGAAAGTAGTGTGGATTGGTATGACTTGTCAATGCATCACCACCTGTTTGCATGAAAGGTAGAATGAAGCTCTTCCAATCATACATTCTTTTGAGCCTCTCACATACTGTACTTTCCTTATGACCACCAACTTGCCTGCACATCTTCTTACCAAGTCATCTATTGTCTCCACATCCTTGCATTTAAGCTCTCTTGAGACTGTGCTAAAAACCTGATCGATATTCTCATGTGTATGCCCAACATACAAAAATCCACATTCGACCTCATTAAAGATTCGATGAGCAACTAGCATGGAGTAGAATGCAAACATGAGTACATTCTTATTTTCTCGCCAGCAATTATCAGCTTGTATTCTCAAAATCGGTGGTAGGCGACCTTTTTGTGCATGTACATTGTGAATTGCCTTCATAGTAGATGTTACAACTTGATTGCTATCATGTAGATGCAAGGAATCAATCCATATATCTAAAAAGAACTTAATTCCATGCACTAATACTCCACATAGATGTGTCTTTAGAAAGTGCTTTCCTTGTAATTTAGGTGGAGTGGCAATAAAACGAGGCAATGTTGTTGTATTCTGATCCATGCCATCTACAATAAGGCACATGTAGTCATCAGGATGTGAAATAGCTTGCTCCTTCCAAAATGCATATTTTTGTATGGGATGTCGAATAAGGTCATGATGAGATTTTTGATTTTTTTTTGTATAATTCCCTTTGATTTGGACATGTTGCACTCTCAATCGCTCGCTTTAAATCATCATAGACATTGCACTTTGACAATTTTTGCCTCCTTGGGATTTTAACATATCCAAAGTTCTTCTTCCAAAGAGTATACAAAGTATGAGAAGAAGCTACGGCATCCCCTCTTTGCCTTTGCTTTTCTACAATAGAGTCAAATACTTCAAGCTTTGTCAAGCCCATTGGAAGGTGCATTTCAGTGATCACATCACCGTTAGGGAGTTTGGTAGATATATGGGGTTGAGGTAAAGCATTTTCATGTATGAAGTCTTGCAAAATTGTTGTTGCCCTGATAGTTGAGATTCTTGATTTGGACCTTCCTCTATTACCGTGAATGCTAAATTTGTTGCCGCCCTTTACCTTGGTGACTAAATCCCAATATTTACCATGGGATAATCCAGTAATATTGTGATATGCCTTATTGCAAATCTTTTTTCCATTTACGAGAGGTTTTACCTTTTGTCTTGAACTTAGCCTTTTATTGCCATTCTGAAGAAAGCAAGAGAGACTTGTGAGAAGGTACTCATTTCTTTCGCTTCCTCTTCTTTGCCACACGTGTCCTCTACATTCCCTGATGTCTGCAAGATCAATGAAGTGCATACATCTTCGCTTGCAACATAGACATCCCAATGCATTTAACATGTTCTCCTCCTTCATTACTCTCTTCCTCTTTGGTTGCTTTTGTGGATCTGCCTGGGTTCGCTTTCTCTTCATGCATATGTATGACTATTTTTGTTCCTCGTGCAAGTTGTTATCTGTATTTATGCACTTCTTCTCCTCACATTTGTTTGTAACCAAGCATCCATGATTGGCCGTTGCATCCTTGGCCATATCACAATCAAAGTTAAATATTGAATAATCCTCTGTTGATCTCATCCTCATTTTTAACACTCTTAGGACCATTCAATGAATTCAATATTCTACGAGAGTATTGAGAACCTTGAAACTCTTCCACTCCTGAGAGAACATCGCTCATTGGGACATCTTGCATGGATTTCACAAATTTACAAGCTTGATTGACACCAGGTTTGTTAATATGCATGAACTCATCCACACTTGACAAGACATCGCTATTGAAACCTTTTCCCTTTTGACTGTGCAAGAATTCATCCACCCTAGATAAGGCTTCACTTCTAAAATCATTTTGTTTCTCAGAACCAATGAACTCATCCACTCCAGATAAGATGTCACTTCTATAATTGAGTACATTGAAATAATCCACATTTGAAGTGATAGAGCCTAGCACATGGGCATGCTTTTTAGGTCCTTTTGATATTGTAGTATACCTTGTCTTTATCATTGAAAACCACATGCCTTTTTCTCATGTTTAAAAATTGCATGCTCCATCTCATATTCTTGCCTACCTCATAGTAGGGATCACATAAGGATGTTATTTTATCAACCATACCATCATCAGTGACTTTTAGAATCCTCATTTGTGCAAATGACCATCACTCCACTATGCGATGGGAATGCCACTTTGCATGTGGGACAAACTACCCAATCTGGAAGGTGAAGATCCGAAGTCATTTAGTGGCTTGAAAGCTATGGAAACTGACTTCCACATCAAAAGTTTTTGCCTTAGTGTCATGCACAACCATAAAAAAACACGGTCCTAGGTGTGTTATTCAAACAAGTACTTATCGGATGGGGGCTCCACTTTGCACACAAGTCTGTTTCAACTAGATTGAGGTGTGTGCAAAGTATTTTCACCATCGGATATTCTTTGCATGGTCGATTACGCATTATACAACGTTTTTCCTGTAGTGATATGCACATCTGCAAAAAAACACGCCCTTAGGTATGTTATCTGACCAAGTACTTATCGGATGGGTGTGCCTCTTTGAGAACATTTCAATACCACCTAGGTTAAGGTGTATGAAAAGTATTGTGCCCATCGGATATGCTTTGCATAGTCGATCGAGCGTTAAATACCATTTTTGCCTTAGTGTCATGCACATCCATAGAAAAACACGCTGCTAGGTGTGTTATCCGATCAAGTACTTATGCGATGGGAATGCCACTTTGCATGTAAGTCAATTCCATCTAGTTGAAGGTGTGTGCAAAGTATTGTGCCCATTGGATATGCTTTGCAGTGTCGATCAAGCATAAAACACCGTTTTTGCCTTAATGTCATGCACATCCGTAAAAAAACACGCTGCTAGGTACGTTATTCGATCAGGTACTTCTCATATGGGTGCTCCACTTTGTACACAAGTCCATTTCAACTAGGTTGAGGTACATGCAAAGTATTGTGACCATCGGATATGCTTTGCATGGTCGATCATGCATTATCCACAGTTTTTGCCGTAGTGATATGCACATCCGCAAAAAAACACGCCCTTAGGTATGTTATCTGACCAAGTACTTATCGGATGGGTGTGCCTCTTTGACAAAAATTCAATACCACCTAGGTTAAGGCATAGGAAAAGTTTTGTGCCCATCAGCTATCCTTTGCATGGTCGATCGAGCATTAAATACTATTTTTGCTCGTGTCATGCACATCCACAAAACAACACGGTGCTAAGTATGTTATCCGATCAAGTACTTATGCGATGGGTGCGCCACTTCGCATGTAAGTCAATTCCACCTAGTCGAAGGTGTGTGCAAAGTATTGTGCCCATCGGATATGCTTTGCATTGTCGATCAAGATAAAACACCATTTTTGCCTTAGTGTCATGCACAACCATAAAAAAACATAGTCCTAGGTGTGTTATTCAAACAAGTACTTATCGGATGGGGGCTCCACTTTGCACGCAAGTCCGTTTCAACTATGTTTAGGTGTGTGCAAAGTATTGTCACCGTCAGATATGCTTTGCATGGTCAATCATGCATTATACAACATTTTTCTGGTAGTGATATGCACATCCGCAAAAAAACACGCCCTTAGGTATGTTATCTGACCAAGTACTTATCGGATGGGTGTGCCTCTTTGAGAACATTTCAATACCACCTAGTTTAAGGTGTAGGAAAAGTATTGTGCCCATCGGATATGCTTTGCATGGTCGATCGAGCATTAAATACCATTTTTGCCTTAGTGTCATGCACATCCATAAAAAAACACGCCGCTAGGTGTGTTATCCGATCAAGTACTTATGAGATGGGAATGCCACTTTGCATGTAAGTCAATTCCACCTATTTCAAGGTGTGTGCAAAGTATTGTGCCCATCAGGTATGCTTTCCATTGTCGATCAAGCATAAAACACCGTTTTTTTCCTTAGTGTCATGCACAACATAAAAAAACACGGTCCTAGGTGTATTATTCAAACAAGTACTTATCGGGTGGGGGCTCCAATTTGCACACAAGTCTGTTTCAACTAGGTTGAGGTGCGTGCAAAGTATTTTCACCATCGGATATGCTTTGCATGGTCGATCATGCATTATACAACGTTTTTCCTGTAGTGATATGCACATCCGCAAAAAAGCACGCCCTTAGGTGTGTTATCCGATCAAGTACTTATGCGATGGGAATTCCACTTGTAATGTAAGTCAATTCCACCTAGTTGAAGGTGTGTGCAAAGTATTGTGCCCATCGGGTATGCTTTGCTTTGTCGATCAAACATAAAACACCGTTTTTGCCTTAGTGTCATGCACAACCATAAAAAAACACGGTCCTAGGTGTGTTATTCAAACAAGTAGTTATCGGATGGGGGATCCACTTTGCATGCAAGTCCGTTTCATTTAGGTTGAGGTGTGTGCAAAGTATTGTCACCATCAGATATGCTTTGCATGGTCGATCACGCATTATCCACCGTTTTTCCGGTAGTGATATGCACATCCGCAAAAAAACACACCCTTAGGTATGTTATCTGACCAAGTACTTATCGGATGGGTGTGCCTCTTTGAGAACATTTCAATACCACCTTGGTTAAGGTGTAGGAAAAGTATTGTGCCCATCGGATATCCTTTGCATGGTCGATCGAGCATTAAATACCATTTTTGCCTTAGTGTCATGCACATCCGTAAAAAAACACGCTACTAGGTGTGTTATCCGATCAAGTACTTATGCGATGGGAATGCCACTTTGCATGTAAGTCAATTCCACCTATTTCAAGGTGTATGCAAAGTATTGTTCCCATCGGGTATGCTTTGCATTGTCGATCAAGCATAAAACACCGTTTTTTGCCTTAGTCTCATGCACAACCATAAAAAAACACGGTCCTAGGTGTGTTATTCAAACAAGTACTTATCGGATGGGGGCTCCAATTTGCACACAAGTCTGTTTCAACTAGGTTGAGGTGTGTGCAAAGTATTGTCACCATCGGATATGCTTTGCATGGTCGATCATGGATTATGCAACGTTTTTCCTATAGTGATATGCACATCCACAAAAAAACACGCCCTTAGGTGTGTTATTCGATCAAGTACTTATGCGATGGGAATTCCACTTGGCATGTAAGTTAATTCCACCTAGTTTAAGGTGTGTGCAAAGTATTGTGCCCATCGGGTATGCTTTGCTTTGTCGAACAAGCATAAAACCCCGTTTTTGCCTTAGTGTCATGCACAACAATTAAAAAACACGGTCCTAGGTGTGTTATTCAAACAAGTACTTATCAGATGGGGGATACAATTTGCATGCAAGTCCGTTTCAAATAGTTTGAGGTGTGTGCAAAGTATTTTCACCTTCAGATATGCTTTGCATGGTCGATCATGCATTATCCACCATTTTTTCGGTAGTGATATGCACATCCGCAAAAAAACACGCCCTTAGGTATGTTATCTGACCAAGTACTTATCGGATGGGTGTGCCTCTTTGAGAACATTTCAATACCACCTAGGTTAAGGTGTAGGAAAAGTATTGTGCTGATCGGATATCCTTTGCATGGTCGATCGAGCATTAAATACCATTTTTGCCTTAGTGTCATGCACATCCGTAAAAAAACACGCTACTAGGTGTGTTATCCAATCAAGTACTTATGCAATGGGAATGCAACTTTGCATGTAAGTCAATTCCATCTAGTTGAAGGTGTGTGCAAAGTATTGTGCCCATTGGATATGCTTTGCATTGTCGATCAAGCATAAAACACCATTTTTGCCTTAGTGTCATGCACAACCATAAAAAAACACGGTCCTAGGTGTGTTATTCAAACAAGTACTTATCGAATGGGGGATCCACTCTGCACACAAGTCTATTTCAACTAGGTTGAGGTGTGTGCAAAGTATTGTCACCATCGGATATGCTTTGCATGGTCGATCACGCATTATACAACATTTTTTCGTTAGTGATATGCACATCCGCAAAAAAACACGCCCTTAGGTATGTTATCTGACCAAGTACTTATCGGATGGGTGTGCCTCTTTGAGAACATTTCAATACCACCTAGGTTAAGGCATAGGAAAAGTATTGTGCCCATCGGATATGCTTTGCATTGTCGATCGAGCATTAAATACCATTTTTGCCTTAGTGTCATGCACATTCGTAAGAAAACACGCTGCAAGGTGTGCTATCCGATCAAGTACTTATGCGATGGGAATGCCACTTTGCATGTAAGTCAATTCCACCTAGTTGAAGGTGTGTGCAAAGTATTGTGCCCATCGGATATGCTTTGCATTGTCGATCAAGCATAAAATGGCGTTTTTGCCTTAGTGTCATGCACAACCATAAAAAAACTGGGTCCTAGGTGTGTTATTCAAACAAGTACTTATCGGATGGGGGCTCCACTTTGCACACAGGCTTGTTTCAACTAGGTTGAGGTGCTTGCAAAGTATTGTCACCATTTGATATGCTTTGCATGGTCAATCACGCATTATACAACGTTTTTTCGGTAGTGATGCACATCCATAAAAAAACACGCCCTTAGGTATGTTATCTGACCAAGTACTTATTGGATGGGTGTGCCTCTTTGAGAACATTTCAATACCACCTAGGTTAAGGAGTAGGAAAAGTATTGTGCCCATCGGATATGCTTTGCATGGTCGATCGAGCATTAAATACCATTTTTGCCTTAGTGTCATGCACATTCGTAAAAAAACACGCTGCTAGGTGTGTTATCCAATCAACTGCTTATGCGATGGGAATGCCACGTTGCATGTAAGTCAATTCCACCTAGTTGAAGGTGTGTGCAAAGTATTGTGCCCATCGGATGTGCTTTGCATTGTCGATCAAGCATAAAAGACCATTTTTGCCTTAGTGTTATGCACAACCATAAAAAAACACGGTCCTAGGTGTGTTATTCAAACAAGTACTTATCGGATGGGGGCTCCAATTTGCACGCAAGTCCTTTTCAACTAGGTTGAGGTGCTTGCAAAGTATTGTCACCATCGGATATGCTTTGCATGGTCGATCACGCATTATACAACGTTTTTCTGGTAGTGAGATGCACATCCGCAAAAAAACACACCCTTAGGTATGTTATTTGACAATATTGTGCCCATCGGATATCCTTTCCATGGTCGATCAAGCATTAAATTCCATTTTTGCTCTAGTGTCATGCACATTCGTAAAAAACACACTGCTAGGTATGTTATTCAATTAAGTACTTATGGGATGGGCGCTCCACTTTGCATGTAAGTCAATTTCACCTTTTTTAAGGTGTGTGCAAAGTATTATGCCCATCGGATATGCTTTGCATTGTCGATCAAGCGTAAAACACCATTTTTGTCTTATTGTAATGCACAACCATAAAAAAACACGGTCCTAGGTATGTTATTCAAACAAGAACTTATCAGATGGGGGCTCCACTTTGCACCCAAGTCAAGTTAAACTAGGTTGAGGTGCATGAAAAGTATTGTGACCATTGGATATGCTTTGCTCAGTCGATCATGCATTATACACCATTTTTCCCCTAGTGATATGCACATCTGTAAAAAAACACGCCCTTAGGTGTGTTATCCAACCAAGTACTTATCTGATGGGTGTGCCTTTTTTCAAACAAGTCAATACCACCTAGGTTGAGGTGCAAGTAAAGTATTGTGCCGATCGGATATGCATTGCATGGTTGATTGAGCATTAAATACCGTTTTTGCCTTAGTGTCAAGCACATTTGTAAAAAAACACGGTCCTAGGTGTGTTATCGGATCAAGTACTTATCTAACCGACACGCCACTTTTCATGCAACTCAATAACACCTAGGTTGAGGTGGGTGCAAAGTATTGTGTCCATCAGATGTACTTTGCATGGTATATCACATATTAGACTCCGTTTGTGCCTCAATGTCATGCACAACCATAAAGAAACACGCTTTTAGGTGTGTTATTCGACCAACTGCTTATCAGATGGTTGTATCACTTAGCATGGAATGCAATACCACAATTGTTGAGGCTCATGCAAAGTATTGTGCCCACTGGATATGCTTTGCATTGTCGATCAAGCATTAAACACCGTTTTGGCCTTAGTATCATGCACAACCGTCAAAAAACGCGGTCCTAGATGTGTTATTCGACTAAGTACTTATGGGATGGCCATGCCACTTTGCATGTAAGTCAATAATACCTAGGTTGAGACGTGTGCAAAGTATTGTGACGATCGGATATGCGTTGCATTGTCGATCAAGCATAAAACAACGTTTTTGCCTTAGTGTCATGGACAACCAATAAAAAACATGGTCCTAGGTGTGATATTCTAAAAAGTACTTGTCGGATGGGGGAGCCACTTTGCAAGAGCCAATAGGAGAGGAGGAGGAAAACCTAGTTTTTCTTATATATAGTCTTCCTTCTTCATTCATTCTCCCCTCATTTCATTCATTGAAGCAAGAAAGCAAGGACGAGCAAGAAAGCAAGGAAGGAAGAGCAAGAAAGCAAGAAAGAGCAAACTTACAAACTTTTTCCAGGTACTTGTAAATTTTTTTGATTAATTCTTTATCTAGATTTTTTTAAAAAAAATTGAAGAGAGAGAAAGAAAGAAAGAGAGAGAGGAACTAGAGAGAGAGAGAGAGAAAGTTTAGAGAAAAGGAGAGAAGCCTTGGATAGGAGGAAGAGGGAAGTGGAGGGGGGAGAGAGAGGGAGGAGGAAGAGGGAAGTGGAGAGGGGAGAGAGAGGGAGGAAAGGAGGGAGGGAGGAAGAGGGAGGGGGGGGGAGGCGGGGTAAGGGGCGGCGGGGTAGGGGGAGGCGAGAGGGGGGAGCGGGGGTAGGGAGGGGGGAGGCGGGAGGGAGGCAGGAGGGGGGGAGGCGAGGTAGGGGGTGGTGGGGTAGGGGAGGCGAGAGGGGGGAGCGGGGGTAGGGAGGGGGGGTAGGGGGGAGCAGGGGTAGGGAGGGGGGGTAGGGGGCGGTGGGGGTAGGGGGAGGCAGGAGGGGGGGAGGCGGGGTAGGGAGCAGGGGTAGGGGGAGGCAAGAGGGGGGAGCGGGGGCGACGGGGGAGGGGAAGGTAGGAGGGGGGAGGCAGGAGTAGGGGGTCCTGGCGGCCGCGGTCACCAGGGTGACAGGGAGGGGAGGGAGGGGAGGGAGAGAGAGAGAGGAGGGAGGGGAGGGAGCGAGGGTAGGGGGAGGCGAGAGGGAGGGGAGGGAGGGGAGGGAGAGAGAGACAGGGTGAGAGGGAGGGGAGGGAGGGGAGGGAGAGAGAAAGAGGAGGGAGGGGAGGGAGCAGGGGTAGGGGGAGGCGGGAGGGAGGGGAGGGAGAGAGAGAGAGAGGCGAGAGGGGAGGGAGCAAGGGTAGGGGGCATCGGGGTAGGGGGAGGCAAGAGGCGAGAGGGGGGGCGGCGGGGGTAGGGGGAGCAAGGGTAGGGGGAGGGGGTGGCGGGAGGAGTGGAGAGAGAGCACCAGAGAGAGAGAGGGGGTCGTGGCAGCCATGACCCCCAGGGAGGGGGGAGAGAGAGAGAGAGAGAGAGAGAGAGAGAGAGAGAGGGTCCTGGCAGCTACGGCCCCCAAGGTGAGAGGGAGGGGAGGGAGAGAGAGAGGAGGGAGAGAGAGACGAGGGAGGGGACGGAGAGAGAGAGAGTGAGAGAGAGAGAGAGGGGGGTCTTGGCGACCACGGCCGCCAGGGTGAGAGAGAGAGGAGGGAGAGAGAGAGAGGAGGGAGGGCAGGGAGAGAGAGAGAGAGCGAGAGAGAGAGAAAGAGGGGGTCCTGGCGGTCACGGCCGCCAGGGTGAGAGAGATAGGAGGGAGAGAGAGAGAGAGAGAGAGAGAGAGAGAGAGAGAGAGAGAGAGAGGGAGGGGGGGTCCTGGTAGCCGCGGCCACTAGGGTGAGAGGGAGGGGAGGGAGGGGAGAGAGGAGGGAGGGGAGGGAGTGAGAGAGAGAGAGAGAGAGAGAGAGAGAGAGAGAGAGAGAGAGAGAGAGAGAGAGAGAGAGAGAGAGGGGGGGGTCCTGGCAGCCGCGGCCCCTAGAGTGAGAGGGAGTGGAGGGAGGGGAGAGAGAGAGAGGGGAGGGAGGGGAGGGAGAGAGAGAGAGGAGGGAGGGGAGGGAGAGAGAGAGCGAGAGAGAGAGAAGAGAGAGAGGGGGGGTCCTGGCGGCCGCGGCCCCCAGGGTGAGAGGGAGGGGAGGGAGGGGAGGGAGAGAGAGAGAGGAGAGAGGGGAGGGAGTGAGAGAGAGAGAGGGGGGGGGGGTCTTGGCAGCCGCAGCCCCTAGGGTGACAGTGAGGGGAGGGAGGGGAGGGAGAGAGAGAGAGGAGGGAGGGGAGGGAGCGAAAGAGAGAGATAGAGAGAGAGAGAGAGAGAGAGAGAGAGAGAGAGGGGGGGTCCTAGCGGCCGCGGCCCTTGGGTGAGAGGGAGGGGAGGGAGGGGAGGGAGAGAGAGAGAGGGGGGGTCCTGGCGGCCGCGGCCCCTAGAGGGGAGGGAGGGGAGGGAGAGAGAGAGAGAGAGGAGGATGAGAGAAGTGAGGCGGCCCTAGGGTGAGAGGAGTGAGGAAAAGGGAGGGGAGAGAGAGAGAGGAGTG